>NW_005178667.1:200201-272612 GCF_000350225.1 Chondrus crispus | reverse complement strand
AAAAACATAAATTGTGTACACACAAATTTCCTTGTGTATGTGTGTCGTATTTTGTGCCTTGGCACGGAAATGCATGTGAACAAAAATTTGTGTAAGACACATTTAATGCCAATTCACCCTCAGTGAGGTGTCAGCACGTCGGCGGACGGATTGCGGTACCCCCTTCACGCCCTATCCTATGATACCCAAATGAGAAATCTCCTCCTTGTTTTGCTGTTGCAACGCGCAAAAAGGCAACCCACCATCACCTTTCGTCACCGCCTCAACACGGAAGGGCGAAGACGACGAGACAGGCGGATAACAAGGAGTGCATTGCAACACCCCTCTACGTCTCCATTTGCTAGTGGTAGGAGGGGTTGTTGCTGGGACGAAGGAGCCGCCGGCTTGGGGACAAATATCGGGTGCTGGCTCCTCGTCGGAGTCGGCAACATGAGCCATGTAGACGTTGGGCTGCGGGGTTGGACGGCGGCTGATACGACGGAGGGAAAGTGTGGAGGGAGGCCAGATCGAAATAGGAATGAGGTTGCCGAGGGGTGGGATGGGTTGATCGGACAGATCGCAGAGAAATATTTGAGCACATGGTATGATATAGGGTGGTATAGGTGGGTGCGGATGTGCGTTTCTATCTGTGCACAAACAATTACATCGGGAGGGGAACGAAGAGCAAATCAGCGGTTTGAGTATGCACAAACACCTCCGACTCAATCAAAATCGGCGGATTTGCGCATACACAAAATGTGTTTTTATGTTTTTCGGGGTCGCCCATTGGGCGACTCCGAAAAACATAAAAACAATGGGCGCCTCCAGAAATTATTTTTTGTGTCAGAGTCATATTTTTCTTTTTGGTGAACAAAAAATGAGTTTTACCACGGAAATGCATACGCACATAATGTGCGTCCCCCTACTGTACGCATGCTTTAAACTCGTTCCTTACGACGAGCACGGCACCGGACGCCGGCGATGACGCCGTCGGAGCTCTATCCACAGTGTGTGCTGCGAGCTAAGGTCAATCATGATAGTGTTTTCACCGAGCAGCCACCGTCAGAACTATGAATGACCAAATGGATAGTCTATTGCTACTTCTCATTCAGAGCGATGCTGGGTAGGATGTAGATGTCGAGTCTCTCCGGTCGGGCGGCGGCCGACGCTTTCTCTGTGTACAGTAAATTTGGAATGTACGCGCGCACATTTTGACATTTGTGCGATACACATTTAACCTAGCATGGGTTCGCCCGTCAGAGAAAACAGCGCGTTGTGTGTGCACAACGCGCCGTTTGTGTGTCACAAAATCCCGATTTGGTCAACACAATTTGCGATTTTAGAATTTCAGGAGTCGCCCAATGTTGTGGCACAGTTGTGCAATGTACACGAACCTCTGGTCGTAATTGAAGAACTAACGTTAGCCTGTTAACAGGCTCTAGCTCTAGTGTCTAGACGACCGGCAATTTGCCTCATATGAGGTCAAATGCTCTACAGTAAAATTTAAACAAAAGTTAAGATTTTCGCAAGTATAGAACAAAAGGAGCACAATTTTTACGAAGTAGAACTTTGAACGACTATAAAGACAACTATAAACGACTAGTTAGTAACTGACAAGCCAGCTCAGTGGTCTGCAAGGATCGCTGAGTCTTATAGGCCGGGGTTCAACTCCTCGCTGAGCACTTTGGTGGTCGAAAAATCCCGTCGGGGATCTCGATGGTTCTTGTTCGTGACCTGCAGCCCAGGACGCTTTATAGCGCCCACTCGAACATGAGATTGAATACGGTGACATCTCATAAAAGGGCATTCCGACACGGCTGCAGGTCTTCCAAGCAAGTCTTTAGACGCAGGATAGAACCATAGGGGGCAAAAGGAATTTTTTTCTCTTTTTGCTCTATTTTACTCAAATGCTGACCCATTTAGTCAGTTTTAAAGGCCTAGAACGCTTTAAGCACTAATAGTACTTACCTTTGTAAGTAAGATCGTGACGTTCGTCGACGTGTTTCTTAAAACAGTCACGCCCAGTCTGGTGATGACAAAGGTATACTTCTTTGTCAAAATATGCCTTGCAGGCTGAGCAAATAAACTTTGACTTTTTTGTACCTTTGCAAATATTGCATCTGGATTGATAAAGAGCACAAGTCTCCTCGCCGGATGCGCTTTTTCGCTTGCCAGTGGTTGGAGTTAGGTGAGTACCAATTCCACTGCCAAACCCAACATCTTCATCTTCAACAGCACTGTCTGATTCTCGCTGACGTAACGATATACGATCATACTTGTTATCAATCAACTGGTCAGCAAGCTCACAAAAAAACTGATTTGGAGACATCTTAGAACCATCTCCTTTTGCACCTGCATACAGTTTCCATGCATCCACAATGCAAATGGCCAATAAAGAAGTGTTGACACGCATAGACCACTCCTTGACTTCGAACTTCTTTTCCAAGCCGAGATCATCCTGACGAGATCTGTTGTGGCGGTCAATCTGAGAGCAAGTTTCATAATACTGCTCACAGACTGAGGGAATACGGATAGACAATTCCTCTTTTCTTGTCACGCCATGACGTGTACGCCATCTCTCGCGGTAGATTGGAGTTCTTTCGTTGGATGTTCCGACAGAACTAATAAAGTATCTTCGGTCTCGGTCCACCCACATCACTGCCATGAGATGAGGCCCGGCCACCGGCTTCGAAACTAATGTGACGTGCTCTCCCTTTTCAGCAATCTCCAGATGAGATAGATATTTCATCGGATATTTCTTGGTAGATGTCTTCACTACACCTGTGAATCTAAGACCTTTCTCATAAAGTGATTCAGCCGTGTGGACAGAAGCAAAGTACGAATCCGCGCAGACAACACGATTGGTGTGAAACCATGGCTGTAACAACCTCAAAGTCACTGCGGTTCCGTGTAAGTGGTCACTTTCAAAATCCTTTAAAGAAGTCTCCTCAGCTGAGACGACGTTCTCAATTCTTATTATGATTCCACTTTTTCCATATGCAGCAGTCTTCAACTCACAGCCATTCTCGGGTTTTCGGTCCATGGCCACATAATGAGGAAGACCGGTTTCAATCCAATCTCCTCCAAGTCCATACCAGCGTGACATACTCTCATCAACGCAGATGTTCTGTGATGGAATCACATGTGATGCTCTGTGATCATTGATTGCGACCATGAAGTCCCTGATCATACCCCATCTGTCATTTGAGTCAGCTGGAAAGCTGAACGTGACATTCTGACGAAGCTCCTCGAATCTTCTGCGGGAGATGATGTTTCCGAATTGAGGTTGCGGGAGATATTTGCTAGTTTCCTGTGAGCTCCAAAGAGACCTTCTGGTGCTGGATTCAATCCGAGTCATAAGGATTAGCACCCCGAAAAACTTCAAAATTTCACCTCTTGTAGTCAAGCGAAGTCCCCTTGATTCCATTGCATCGTTGGTGTAGGAAACCATTAATGCCAAGTGCTCCTGTGGGAACATCCTCATGAAGTAGTTAATGAGATGCATTTGAGATGGACTGTGACCACGGGATATAATCTCATCAATCGGTCCAATCACCTTCCATCTTCTCGGCGGTATCATACCATTTAAATGCATCGTGACTTCCTCACGCTTCCAGGCCCGGCCGTGGACATTCATGAGTCCATCTTGGGAATCCATTTCGTCACTCTCGGAGATTCTCGTACTCGGGCTGAGTGCTCCTTCTAGTGGCGTCACGCGGTCCTCTGTAGGCTCCGGTTGCGCATAATGTTCAGTTTCTTGCTGGATATGATCTTCAGGACCGTCATCGATCAAGTCCATCACTTCACCAGCCTTGATGTTAGCTATGCGAAGCGTGACTTCCTTGACGCCATCTGATAATTCCCATTTAGCCCTGACTGAAGTGACACTGCGACTCTTCACTTTGTCAGTTTTCATGCTAATGACAGTTCCCGTGACCAACTTGATCTTCCAAGAGGCTCCATACATGCGACGACATTTACTCTGAGCTGTGAGCAGTCTTGCACGAGTGTGGACGCGGTTACCTGCAATAATTCGAGGATCATTGACGCTCACCATTTTGAAGAAATTTTGGGAAGAGGAAGACGAAAGTGTTGATTAGGGAAGACTGAGATACGGAATTGAATGCTTTCTGGTTTGCTAACGTTTAATACTCTAGTCGTAAGCTTTTCACTACAGTAGCGATAAATTTCTACAATTATTCGAATTGCAAAAGCCCGCCTAAAAACTGGCCTCATGTGAGGCCATTTGTCACCTAGACACTAGCAAGAGGGTGTCCACACGACAAGCGATTTGCCCTATGTGAGGTCCTTCATGGCGAGCGGGGACACTGCCCTCGATGGAAGGTGGATAAACGGAGACTGTACCGCGCCTACCCCGTCTTCACGGCAAGTCTCTGTCCTTTTTGAACTCGCGCGAGAAGGAGGCCGTACCTTTCGCCCCCCCGCTCGCATCCCGTGAGGACACCCGGATACTCATCTCAGGCGGACGGAGAAGGATGAGCCGCCCACAACCGCATGCGTCAGACGGCACGCAGACTACAAGAGAAAATAGGCCGGCGGATCGCTACGCAGACCTAGTGTCTAGGTGACAAATGGCCTCATATGAGTCCATTTGACCTCATATGAGGTCACTTTTCAACTTAATTTTTCTCGACTTGTGCTAGCTGAACAAAATGGAAAAAGATACTCTCGCCACCGCAGTTGACTTCTGCGCTGTGGAAGGGTGGAGCTTGGTGATATCTGCACGTCCTTTCCAGGCTTTTTGAGAATACCTAAAGAAAAAGCCTTTTTAAAGAACATCAAAACGTTTTTTGTTGATATCTTCGAAACCAAACACCTGTTTAAAATATCATCCGATTGTTGAAACTATATTAGATTCTTAGTATTTCTGTGTATTCATAACTGCTATTCAGATGTTTTGCAGGAAGCTATTACCGAGGGAATATGGGTTAAGGAAATGGTGTCTAAACTGATTTTATAAAATTTCGATTTAATGTATACATTTTTGCAAAAAATCCTGGCCTCATATGAGGCCAAACCTGACCTCATATATGGAAAATTGCCGGTCGTCTAGACACAAGGGACGGTGATAAACGGACGCGAGGCGCGGCGAACTGTAGCCGTCTCCTCACAAAACTACGAAAACGGGTGCACCGCGGTGGACATATGCATTGCTGGAGCAAAGTCTAATTCTGACGTCGTTGCGTTCTAATTTTCAGAAGAATTTGGGGCGGCGCATGACAATGCATCACAGCCCGTGCTAGGAAATTTTGCAGAAAAGATTTTGGCGGGAAACATTTTTGCAAATGATTTTTGGGATGATTTCATTAGGGACTCAGGGCTGTGCCTCTTCGCGCACGCGCGCGCACGAGTAGTGTACGCCACGGACGTCGTATCCGCTGTATACAGTAGGGGTCGGACGGACACTGACCGGCCGGCGACGCGGGGCCTCTGTACTCATCGGATGGATACACTGAGAGGGACACGCAAGATCAAGCCGAAGAGAGCGCGCTCAGTGAGCAACCGGCGTGCCCCGCGCATCTGCGGCTGCCTGACGCACCGTCGTTTGCCACCGGCTCCCCGTCGCTCACGCCGGCTGCAGAATACCCTCGCTCTGAGACGCGTCATAGCGACCGGCCCTCGCCCTCACCATTCACTATCACCGACTCAGATGGCTCAGCCACAGGCTATCGACACGCCGAACTGCTGAGACCCCAGAACGTCGGCGTCACAGCTCCCTACGCCCGGCGGCGTCGCACGCATCCGACGGAAACCGCGCTACCCAGGGGACCGCTACTGTACGCCGGCAACCTGGTGAGGGCGAGTGCCGACGTCGACCCATGGACACACCCCGGCAGACGGACGCGTCTTCGTTCTATACGCCAAAGTGGCAAGGAGGGGTGTCTATTCGTGTGATATTTAATTGAACAAGCCCAAGGAGGCCACCACTTGAGGTAATTTATTGGCGGCACGTGGGAAAAAAGGGCACATTACTGCGACACGGCGCGGGCCTACCTTAACTACTCGCGACTTTGCGCCACTGGCGTCCGGGACGGCGGTCGACTTCGACGTCACGCACTGGTGCGGCGCCGCGCTGCGGGCCACGAGCGTCGCTCAACCCCTCCTCTAAGACCGGGAATGCCACGTACATTCAAAGAGTCTGGACAAAAATGCGGATCGAGGCGTCTCGTGCATGGACGACAGCTCACGCCAGCCGACCAGATCTGGCGCTATGGCCCCGCTCGCGTGGTACAATAGCCCTTCAATAGGAAGGGAAACGCACGGCGAATCGCAGAGGAGCACATCGCGCTGCCGAAGCTCTAGCGTCCGGTCAAGGACACGTTTAGACTTTGTGACGTACCAGCGGAGCCGCACCGATCTAACGTACAGCACAAACGGTGTGATTGTCAGTGCGACCGCTGACGGCCGCCTAGGGCGGACAAAGACCCGAAGTTCGGCTCGATGGAGCGACTTTCGGCGACCCCCCGTCCTGCCGCCCCAACGGCGGGACGAAGACTTCGGGAGGTGATTTTTGCGGAAGGATGAATCGTTGTACTCGGAAAGGGAAGATACCAGTTGCTTCTACGCCCAGGGGATTGGGTGCCCCACCGGCTGCGAAGGAATGTCAGGAGGTGGGGGAACGGGGGGAATGAGCTACAGGGATCCGATCAGGGTGCTTGGCACGGCCGTGATGGGGCGCTGGCGACTACGAGCAACACGCTTTTCTCGCAAGTGCCTGGCGTCCATTCGGAGAAGACAAGAACCCCTGACGATCGGCTCCGCGACGTAAGCAAAGAACAGCGAAATGCTTGGAGCGCAAGGTGAGAACAATCTCCGACGCGGAAGAGGGAGGCGTAGGGTTAGAAACGGTATTGTCGCTAGACCCCCGCAGAAGTCTTGAGCAGGGGAAGACTGGAAGGAAGCAGGGCTCCCACGGGCGCGATGTCTAGAGGACCGCCGGCTTGGATACGAATGGTTGCTGTGAACGCGGAGGTTCCCTCTTAAGGGGGGGCCTTGTAGCATAACCGCCGACTATGTACTATATATTGGATTCAAAGTTAGATATAACGCTGTAAGGTACGGACCTTACAGCGCGATCGCACCAACACGTGTACCCCACGTGTAGCACACGTGCGCTGTCAGCCTCGACGGCTGACAGCGTTACAGTGCGGGCCGGCCCCCACTGTCTACAGTAAGCCGACTACAGTATAGTCCGTACTGTACTGTAGACGGTTAATTAACTTTTACAATAAATATAGGGAGCGACCGCCGGCGGAGGGGACCAGGACAGGCAACCCTCCACCGACGGTCGACCACCCAGCTTACTCTACTCGTACCGCCGTTCCGCGAGTAGTTACCACCGAGCGGGTAGTGGACGCACGCGACACCGCGGCGAGCTGCGATCCGCCTCCACCCGTCAGTACCGGATCGTCAACCAGGACTGCTCCGGGGCGTCGAGGCGTCGATCCCCTCGCCTACGGGCGCGTCCCCACCGACCACGCTCTACCATCTGCTACCGGCCCGCTTCCGGTGGCGTTGGTTGGTTCAAGACCCTCGGTACGCCGATCCGGGGTCTTCCGCCGAACTTCGCGAACACTCCCTTCACCGGGTGTGGGGAGTTTATGCGACACAGCGCCGGCATTGTCACGTTGGAAAAGAGCAAGCTCTTATTCAACGGAGGTAAATCCTCACTAGGAGAGAGAGTAGCTACTCCGACTGTAGTCGGAGGGTTCCCAGCGGCAGTGGCTGGAGTTCGGGTCATCGATCCGACCTGCGCGCCAGGCGACAGATCGGGGCGGTGCGTCTTCAAGTTCGTAATTTCTCGACGGAGGGCCTTCATTTCCTCCGCCGTGGAGGTCTTCTTGTGCTTACGCGGGATGGTAGCCCTCCTTGACGCTGGCAACTATGTCCGCCTGCCAGGCCTTGGTGAGCACGGCTTTTACGGCGGTTAATCGATCGCGTTCTCTCGCGGCTTGTACCTCGCCATGTGCTGCGATAGTTTCCTCGATAAAGGTTTTGAGGATTTCTCGCAGCGCCGACGGTTGCGCTGCGAGCTTCTCCGCTACAGTATTGAGCGCGAATCTTTCAGCTTCTCGGAGGGCCTCGCGGCCGCTCCGAGTGATTCACGACGCAAATGACGGAGGGACGTCTCGAGGACGGGTCTCACGGGACGATTTGTACCCAGATACCATAGCCTTGAGCTTGTCGAAAACCGTTGAAACAGAGGAAGAACACCTAGGGCCAAAACCCTTCAGGGATAAGGGACACTCCGTAGACTTCTACGTCGGGAGACCAAAATGTCGTGCACTGAGAGGGAAGATTGGGAATCCCCCTCAGTCAGGGCACCGCGCGTTCGGGGGCCCGAGGGATGATTCGGGAGACCACCCGTGGGGTAACCGGCACGGAGTCCGGGCGTCTAACGCAGTAAGGAAATAAAGGAGAAAAGTGGGAAAGTAGAGCCCAGGAGGGGCGGGGCGGTAGGGACAGCCGTCGCGCAGAGGGCAGTATCTAGCAGGACGACTCGCGCGGTAGAGATTGGTGGGAATCGCGGCGCAGATGGCTCGCAGGGTACCGTCGTAGGACGGGGACCGACCCGAGGCTACGACTCCGTTCCAGAAAGCCCAGTTCTGGACCCCAAGCTTCGTGAGGTTTTACTTAGGGTCGGACGTCGGCTATATGCTAGCCAACGTCGGAGCTATAATTAATTAAACTAAAAATACTAAATTAAACGACGGGGGCGATGGCCGGAGAAACTCCTTGTGCGGAGGTATTGCAACCATTACACGTGGGGACTGATACCTGGACACAAGGGCAGAGAGGCCTGGGTACACGTGGCGGTTAGTACACGTGTGTCCGTGGAGGTGGCGTTACTCTGGCCGGGATTGAGTTCACGTGGACAGGTGCCCTGGCTGGAGAGAAAGATGTCCCGGAAAAAAAGAGCCGTGCCAGTGTGATGTTCAGACTATTGTCGAACCTGACGAAAAACCTAAACGCAGTCGAAAGGGGGAATACTGTTCTGCTGTGCTTTGATTCACTGCCAATGTTTGGACTGATAGAGTTTACTGTTCACCTCCTTGTTCCTACCGCACTCAGGCCTACTTGGTGACTGAGTACAGAGGAATTCTCGGGGGGATCTACCGCTGAGTGTTTTTTGTAGAGTTACCTAAAAGCCTTATATATCCGATATCCATGCAATTTGCTTTTCCGTTCCAGAGCCTCGTAGCACTGTCCAGTTGCCCGAAATGCCTTCCAGCTATCCGTTTGCTTCTTATGCTACCCGTCTGCAGCTGGATCGAGTGGCATGGCGTTATTCTCCCTCTGCCGTTACACTTGGGATCCACATATGATTCATTGCTGTCGGTACTGTAGTCCAGCAATGTATGTATCTCCCTGAATCAATAAAAACCTCGTAAGTTATCTATTATGTCGCCCCTTGTGGTTGCTCCCAACAAAGTACAGACATGGTGCGTCAAACGACACACCCCATTTTTTTATGTCCGAGATCCTTAAGACAGTTGACACTGCTGTGTACCGTTTTTGCTCTGCCGGTTTTGCTTTCCTATAAGAAAAATGTTGCATGTTTTCCTTTTTTTATCCTGCCCCCTGAGTCCTTTTGAGTCTTGACAAGCAATGTCACGTCAAAAAACCCCTCACGGGTCGTAGCATAACGCCTCATACCGGGCTGGTCGAGACGGCGATGCCTTTCATAGTCTCGTGCTCAACTCAATCTCCAGGCCTGCAATGCCCTGATGTTTTTTTTGCACACCATCTCAGACGCCATTGCTCCTATCCCTAATCCTGCGTGCGAGTGACCCACTGCCTTGGCTCCATTTTCAGCCTTCCTTGCATCAAATTTGCCAACACGCCATTCTGGCCCACCTTTGTCATAGCGTCTGCGGGGTTGGTTGGCCCCGGTATATGAGCGATCCCATCGATTTCACGGCGCTGATATGATTGACGGATAGCTGCCATATCTATCATAAGGCGCCTCTCAGTGGAGTATGAGTTTCGAGTGACCATATCGAAGAGTGCGCGGCTATCCGTCATCATTTTCAGCGGAAACGTTCGCGTGGTAATTTCCTCGAGGTCATGCTTTATGATAAAAGCCGCATCGAATGCGAATGAGAACCCCATAATTTCCCCCGCGAGTGAGGAGTGCGTTACTCTCCTGCATTTCTTGCTCGAGTATTCAAGGATGTTGGCTGCCCCATAGCGATCGCGAAGTATGATAACGTAGCCGATCTGACTGGATAGGTCCCGGTTGTTCCCAAGGGCGGCGTCGGAGAAAGCGATTATCTCTGTCGATTCCGGGTCGAGATGGGGGTGCACTATCCCTAGATTCTTGTCCTTCCTCACATGCTTCACGACTGAGTTAGCTTCCTTGATCGCCTCAAGGTTGAACTCTCCCTCTCTCACCTGAGTCAGCTTCGCAACGGCACAGGCAATATCTGGCCGTGTGTTGGTCAGCCAAGCTAGCTTGGCTCTCATGCTTCTGAACTGCGAGTAGTCGGCGTGCGTAACTAGCGGGGTCAGCTTAATGACGTAGTCTCTTTGGGACATTACAAAACCGCTGCCCGGCCCCTCGTTGACGTCTACGTGTATCCCGCAGAAATTTATGTTCTGTTGAACTCGCTCTGTGCTCTTGAACATATCCATTGTGCGTTTCGTCTCTTCCCAAAAATGTTGATCTCCGCACTGTAATGTGTCGTCAACTCTTACCCCCGACAATCCGATCAATTTTCCACCTTTCCTCCGATAGTACAGACTAAGATCGCCGCAGGTCTGTCGCATACCTAGATCAAGAGTGTGGTGTCTGCTGCTGGTCGATCCCCAGTAGTCGCCGCTCTCGGATAGCCCGTAGAGGGGTTTGATCAGCTTCAGTACGCGGTCCTTGGCAAGTTTCAGTTCGGGTGGTGGGCGAAGGTACACTTCGCGCTTCAGAGGGAATTCGGATTGTAGGTATGCCTGGGTGATGTCATGCGACCAAATCTTGAACTTCTCTGATGCCGCCATTGACACAATTATCCGAATTGACCTTTGGTGCAGTGCCGTTGAGTCGTGGATTACGTTAAACTTGTCCCGATCTGTATGGCCCTGTACGACTAGCCGTGCCTTGGGTTTCTCTTCAGGGGTTCCTGCGTTTTTGATTGCGAGCGCGAATCGTGTGCCAAGCAGATTTGCACCCTCTGGCATATCCTTGGAGGCTACCCTTTTCCAAGTTCCCATCTTCTCTAGCCCCTCAAGCTCCTTCTTTTTCGCAGACATGAATCTTTCCTCTCTACCTCTGACGTCGTTGATCGGTAGGGTCTCTGTTAAGTAGACGCCTTGATCTCCGGCGGAGTTAAAATCGTAGAAGATATTATCCTCCTCAATATCCCAGTCTGGATCTCGTTCCCAATCGTCGTCTTTCTCTGAAGCTGACTCCGTCCCAGTTGAGCTCTCTTCGGATAACGACGATTCCTCTCTTGAAATGCTTGCCCTGTTGGCGTGCAAGTCGTGGTCGTCTTCGAGATATATCTTTACGCAAGATGCATTAAAATCTCTCGCTCTGCCATTGTCCTCTGAGATCGTGATGATCTTGCCATGAACTGCGATAACTTCAAATGGGCCAGTCCAGAGGGAGTGTTTCCCTCTTTTGCGCCATACGAGTACTGGATCTCCTTCTGAAACGGTCGCATGAGATGAACTAGGTGTCCTCTTCTTGAGGATTGTCTTCATCCTTAGCCTGGCTGTGATTTTTTCCATCTCTGCCCGTGCAGTCTGCATGAGATTCATGCGCTGCTCTTGCGTTGGTTGTCCACTTGGCTGTGCTGCGATCTTTGGAACAGCACCAAATACCAAAATGGTCGGGACGAGTCCTTCCGGGCCGCAAGTATCGTTCATCGCCTTGTTAGAGATGGAGAGTATTAACTCCTTCGTGTAGCCGGGGTGGTCATGCTTCACCTTGAGATAGATCCGTCTGAGGGGATCATGGTAACGCTCTCCAGCCCCCAACGCGTTAGAGTTTTCCACAGGAGAGATTTCCACGACGACGCCGGCGTTTTCTGCGTACTCGTTCCACCGTTTGCTTGTGAAAACAGAGCCCGAGTCCGCCTTCAGTATGTCTGGAAGGCCCACATACATTGTCACCCAGCAATGCAAAAATGTTTCCCACACGTCCTTGGTTGATTCGCCCCGCAAGAATCTAGCGGCTGAGTAATGAGTGTCGTGATCGACGACGTGTAGCAAAGGTTGGTTCTGTATCCACATGAGGTCGAGAATTGCCATTCGGTTAAAAACTATGCCCTCGGGGATTGTTGCAGTGAACCGTAGCGGCCTCGGCGCATGCAGCTGGCAGTTGCTACATTGCTGTGAGATGTTGTTCAGGATCTTTCTCGTTTCTGTTGTGGCGTCTCGAGGATCGGCCCGCCTGATCAGGTTGAACAGCTTCTCCGCAGAGGGATGATAAAATCCCTGATGCATTCTCTTCAGCTCGGATACTGTAAACAATACCTCGTCTTCTCCCCATGTGTAGTACAGATGCCCTTTTTTCCTTTCCAGCGGTATGGTCCACCGGGAATTGTCGTGTACCAGCATGTCTTGCACATTGTTAACGTACAGACCGAATCGATCCAGGGCGTCCAGCCCTATCAAGAGAGGGATATCGTGCTCGACAACGTCTACCTTAAGTTCGACGTACAAGTTCCCAGGTATGGGGATCCTGATCACTATGGTTCCCATGCTTCGAGCCCGATTTCCACCAAAACGAAACACCTTGTTCGATTTCTTAGGTTTGTACTTGAAACCAGCGAAGGAAGCGTACGCTTTTGCTTGATTGAGTCCGCATACTGATGTTGTCGCTCCGGTGTCAAGACAGGCCCCTCTGAAGGTCTTGTCGTCGTCCGAGTGCTCTGTCTCATGGATCGGAATCTCATCTAGATCACGTGACTGCTGATGGGTACTTGTCGCGATATCATTGGTTGTTGATATGATATCCGTCATGTGAATATGAAATTGCTCAATGAAACCTCCCTCCTTCTCGTCGTCGTGCTCCTCTCCATCTGTCCCTTCGTGACGCTGATCATCTTCTATCGCAAGCCCGATGTCTTGCTCTCCAGCTTCTTCCTGACTTCCTGATTCTCCTCTTGCCATTCCCAGCAGATCTTCGAAGCGGTCTCCGTACTGGTCTTGCAACTCGCCTATTACCAACAGTACTTCTTTCATTTCCGTCACTTCGTGGATGGCCTTGAGTGCCTTTTTTCTATCCGGCTCAAAGGTACGTCCGTCCCGCTTACAGTCTGGACAATCCGCCCTTCTGTACCCCCGCTTACCACAGCCGTAGCAATTTCCTCGAAACTGACCGTCTCCTGGCTCCGGCGTGTGTCTAGGGTTTGAAATATCGCGTCCGTACATGTCCCCAAACAGTATCCTTCGGCCGAGTGACTTGTCCCCAACCTTACTGCGGTATCGGCCTCTTTCGCTTCTATTTCCCATGGCCCTCTCCTCTTCTATTGCCTGCGAGCGTAGCGTGGCGTACATTCGCGCAAAGTCCATGTCATGGGCTCTCGCAGTCGTAGGTCGTGCCCATCGATACTGTCTGACCGCGTTCTTTAGCCAACGCTTCTGATCGAGGTCCGTCTGTCTGCCCTTTGGCACCAGATTAACATGCTTGATTATCTCGTCTCTAACTGCCCTTAGCCCTGCTACTAGTGATCCTTGCCTTTGAGCTTGCTCGTACATAGACAACGAGTCTAGGTGCTCAATTGTAGCCTCTTGGGCTTCACGGCCGTGAAACGTATCAAGTATGAACTTATTGACTTCATCACATGTTTGGAAGTAGTTGGGGTTGGCCTGAACCTTCCTTTTGTAGTAAGTCTTGGCCTCTCCGTGCAGAATGGTCTCGATGTTCCTTAATGCTGCGCCTTCCGGTACACCCCATTGATCTGCACAGTTTATGTAGGAAGAGTACACGTCCTCCCAGTTTTCCCCTTCATTGCCGGCATACTTGTCGGCTCTATCTTTAAATCGCGTAGCTAACCTGCTCAAGACTGAAATTGCGTGCGCAGAAAGTGGACCTTCTTGCTGACCAACATTATTTCTACTGTCTTCACGCGAGTTCCACCTGCTTGGTACTGTTGACTGATCCCTGGGCCCCTGCGTATATGGTGCGTTTGCTGCATGGTTTTCCGGCCCGGGCGTGTACTGGTTGTGTCTTCTGGTTTGTGCGTCGTGACCATGACCGAGGAATCTGTTTTCAAGAACCTGCGGCAACGTATCTTCTCGAGGCCTTAGCCCTGGGGCTCTCATGTCAGCGTATGCAGGGATGTGTTCCAAATCATTCCTGTGCATACCCTCCATGTTGGTTTCTGATGATGGTGTGCTTTCACGGGCTTGTCTTTCTGCCCTGAGTGACGGCGTGGCCCTTGCTACGAGCTCACGGGCCATGTCGATTGCATCTTTTGTAGCCTGCGGGTCCCCGTAGTAGTCGGCCAGTGCTTTTTTAATCGTCAAGCCGCGGCGTTTTGCTACAAGGCCCCCACGTCCGTGGATTACGTCCCTCACTTCTTTGAACATCCTAGGGGCGTTGGCGCTGTTCAGCGTGTTGGGTGAGAAGAGCGTCTCTGGTGGTAAAAGTTCCACGTAGCGTTCGTGGATGTCGTCCCCGGTGATATTATCCTGGATGAGTGACTCTAACCAGGACCGAACGTATACCTGTTTGTCATCCCCTTCATCCGGCGTCCATTGTAGCTCGGTGACCGCAGTAAATAGCAAAGCTTCCAGTTCTTGATTCCCGGCACTATTGCGTCCCTCGCTCATCGTCAAAAAACCTTCGAGTCCGACAAGGACAGCTGACCTATTCCGGAATGATGTTCAGACTATTGTCGAACCTGACGAAAAACCTAAACGCAGTCGAAAGGGGGAATACTGTTCTGCTGTGCTTTGATTCACTGCCAATGTTTGGACTGATAGAGTTTACCGTTCACCTCCTTGTTCCTACCGCACTCAGGCCTACTTGGTGACTGAGTACAGAGGAATTCTCGGGGGGATCTACCGCTGAGTGTTTTTTGTAGAGTTACCTAAAAGCCTTATATATCCGATATCCATGCAATTTGCTTTTCCGTTCCAGAGCCTCGTAGCACTGTCCAGTTGCCCGAAATGCCTTCCAGCTATCCGTTTGCTTCTTATGCTACCCGTCTGCAGCTGGATCGAGTGGCATGGCGTTATTCTCCCTCTGCCGTTACACTTGGGATCCACATATGATTCATTGCTGTCGGTACTGTAGTCCAGCAATGTATGTATCTCCCTGAATCAATAAAAACCTCGTAAGTTATCTATTATGTCGCCCCTTGTGGTTGCTCCCAACAAAGTACAGACATGGTGCGTCAAACGACAGTCGCCCCTTCGTTTACCACAACTCGACATGCCAGGACAGGGGCAAAGGCAGGTATATTTTATAATATATACTACCAAAAGACGTGAGGTATGTTTAGTCAGCTATGTTTAGCATGTGGAAACCCTGGCTGCCACAGTTTATCGCAAAGACTGCCCTTCTGAAGGGTAGGCCGCCTTACGGAAAAATGCTCGACATCGGATTCCAACTGCTTCCAATCGTGGCGCATGACTGCCACAGGTGCATGAAGTAATGCCTTTCGTCTGAATACTGTACGTACATCGGAAACTACCCTTCGAAGGGTACCTTTATCTATCTGGGAATGCTGTATTTATACACACAGTGTGTGCACTCTTGTGCTGTATTTTACAGCATTCCCAGATGTGTGCCACGCACCTACAAAATCTCTTACTCTGCGATTGTATTTGATGTTGCGCAGATCCGGGGTGCCGCTACTGTCTGTCGGACCGTTAGTTCTCATACGGTATGAGGACAAAGGTTATAGTATTTTATTTTTTCTAGACACAACCAAACTCGCGATTTCACTTCTGTTTCTTGAAACCAGAAGGCCATCAGTCCACTTCCGCTTCGCTTCCCTCCATCATACGTTCCCTCGATTTCCTACAGTTCTCCACCGCTCCCGCTCTCCCCGAAAGGCCCTTTACGGTCGCCGCCAACCCTGATCACCCTGTTCGTTGGGCCCCTAATTGCCTCCCGTCCCAGTCTTCCGAGTCCGCACATCCCCTGCCAACCGTAATTTACACAGGAGCACACCCTTGCCACTCCTGCTGGCAGGCCTGGCACCAGGCCTCATATTTTGATACGTAGTCCAGCATCCAGGTCTTCCAACAATACTGTACTGTAAACTTTAGTTCTCATCTGAGAATTTTGCTTAATCCGGAACACTACTCTCGTTTACGCATAATCGATCTTAACACACAGAGGCCGTATCTATTAGCTGTGTGGTGCGACGTACACGTGTACAGGGCGAAGGGTACCTTGAGGCCTCCACCGCTCCACTCTAAACTGCCGTTTCGTCCTCTCCCAACGAATATATTCCATGTCCACAACCTAGCCAAGCCTTACATGAAAACCAGGATGTACAGAGGTGTCAGGCTTGTGAACCCTGACGCAATTTCGACCTTGAGGCGCGACCCTGCTCTTCCTCGAAGAACACGGAGTCTCAAGACTCAGACTGTCGCGCCAAAACAGTTTGGCAGAAGTCATCCACGCGTTGCTCCTCGGCTATCTCCTCTATCGTAAGAGGGGCCGAAAGATCATCCTGCGGTTGGGCAACCGGGGAGTCGAGCGCGCCAGCCTCGGGGTCTTCGGCGCGCTGGATATCGGCGGCGTCGAGCTCGTCGTTCTCCTCCCAAAACGAATTGGGTCCTTGGAGAGCGGGGGCTTCGTCGTCGCCTCGCGGTTCGTCGGGCGTCCGTACGCGCGACCTTGTTCGGGCTTCGGCTTGGTTCCGTGTCGTTACGAAGACATGGACGGCCTGATGATCACAGCTCGCGGTGCAAGCGTGGTCTGCGAGCTCATTTGATACGTCTCGAACGGTCGTACCCCCGTCGAAGGTGGAAATGTCGTCATCCACCTCGACGGGGAGGCGAGGATCATCGGCGATACGAGGCGACACGAGGCGTGACAGGGCATCGGGCACCTGATGCGCGCGCACGGGGCGGTACTGAATGGTGAAATCGTATTCAGCCAGACGTAGCCGCCACCGGGTGAGTCTTCCGGAACTCTCGGTGAGGGACATGAGCCACCTCAGGGCGTCGCGATCCGTTCGGACGGTGAACTTCGTTCCTTCTACGTATGGCCGTAGTGTGCGGACGGCCCACACTACGGCGAAGCACTCGCGCTCCGTAGCGCTGTAGTTGCGCTCACTATCGGACAGTGAGTACGACCAATACCACACGGGTGGCTAGTCGTTTGGCTCTTCGTGCTCTTGTAGTAGGGTGCAGCCGAGCTGATAGGCACTTGCGTCGGTGTCTATCATGTATGGTAGACCATACTGGGGCAACGCCAGGATCGGCGGAGCGATCATGCACTTCTTCAGGCTCTCGAAGGCCTGAAGTTGCGCCTCCGTGGGGTTGTAGAAGCCAGGATCCGAATCCTTGCGCGTCATGTCGGTCAGAGGACGCGCTATCTTCGCGAACCTCTTAACGAATCTGCGTTATACGTTACACGCCCCGAGGAACGAGCGCACCTGCGTCATCGTCCTCTGGAACGTGAACGTCTTGAAGGCGTCGGCTGCCGTATCAGCCACGCTCAACTTACCTGGGGATATAACGTGCCCCAGGTATTGCACCTTCGGACGGAAAAAACTGCACTTCTTGAGCTTGAGGGAGATGCCGGCACTCCGCAACAAGCTCAAGACGGTATCGAGATGCCTTGCGTGTTCCGCGTCCGTACGTGAGAACACGATTACGTCATCGAGATAGACGAGGCATATTTGCCAGCAGACTCCGTAGAGTATGATGTCGAGAGCATGTTGGAAGGTGGCTGGTGCCCCTTTTAGTCCAAACGGCATGCGCAAATGGCGGTACGTACCCATATATGTCGTGAAGGTAGTCTTATTCCGGTCCTCCGGAGCGACCGGGATCTGCAAATAACCGGAATTGCAGTCCAACGTCGTAAAGACGGCTGCATCTCCTAACGAGTCGATGCAGTCGTCCATACGGGGCAGCGGATACGGATCCGCTGCAGTCTTCGCGTTGAGACGCCGGTAGTCAACGCAGAACTGAAGAGAGCCGTCTTTCTTCGGTACGAGCACCACCGGGGACGCCCACTCGAGGCTCGCGGGTTCGATAACCCCTGCGTTCAACATCTTGTTGACCTCCTTCGCGACCATTTGGCGCATGGCCGGGCCCTTCCGATAGGGCATAGAACGAATCGGTTTCGTTCCCGGTTCGAGGGGAATGCGGTGGTCCGTGGCTTGGATCGTTCCGAGCGCACCGCTTCACAGACTCGAGTGCTTACGGAGCATCTCGAGCACATGGCCACGGCGCCTGTCATCATCGATGTATGACAAGTCAATCTCTTTGTCCCAATCCATCGGTGGATTTTCGGGATCCTTCTGCTGGGGGGGTACAGTACCCTCCGCCGTCGGTTGGGATCTAGGTGACCGTTCGTCCGTGTCGACCTCACCATCACCCGCGGTGGTCTCATCGTCGGAGTTGGATCGGCCAACTCCTACACAGGAAGGTCAAAATCTTGTAAAATCAATTTCTGGGCGATTCTTTAGCCCAAAAATTGCCGTCCCTCATTTGGTTGAACAGGTGGCGCCCACCATGACCTGCGCGGGTGTGATTTTTTGGCAGAAATTGCATCCCACGTGATTGGTCCGGGGCCGTCCGGTGCCGCCCCGCAGTTGTGCCAAATTGGCAATAGATATATGCCTTTGGGCGATACTATGAGCTCAAGAGCGCTGCCCACCCCAATGTTTCTGGGCATTATTACACGCGGCCCGGGTCTCTGTTGGTGGGCGGTAAGTTTACCTCGGAAATTCTGCCCGGCTGTAACGGCTATATTTTCTGGCAGTCAGGTCATACCTTCACGGGCCAGAGTAAACACAAACTGGAATATGTAATCATGGTACGTGCTGGTGGTATCACTCGCATACTCATTGCATGCTGTTTCTAAACTTGTACACATCTCCACGTCTCGCCTGCGCGTCGATATACATTCACTGGTTCTCCGCACCTTTGCGCTAGCACACTCTCCACGCTGTTGCATATCAGTGCTGTGATGGAAGCAGTGACAGAGTGTGGAACGAATGAGGAGGAGCCGGATATGAAGGATGTTGTGTTGGCAGTAGAGAGTGTGATGCATGGGTTGGTTTTCCGTCGATTGCCACGCGAGAAGTCCATGGAAGCGCTTTCCAAGTCCGAAGCCCACAGTATCGCTTGTCGCTTTCGTCGGAAGTTGTGCTTGTCTCTGATCACGACGGCCCAAAACAACCCGACGATTGGAGTTGATTGGGTTGTTATCGGGGATGAAGCGTCCGGTATCCCTCGTTCGAAGTGGCTACGAAAAGGTTTCGTGACGAAGAGCCTCATCAATGATGTCCTTTCGAAGGATGACGTGTCAACGTCCAAGGGTAGGGGCGCGCCAGTGAATCGAGGGCTAGGGGGAGCGACTGGAGCGATGTCTGAGGAGGCAGTGGAAGGACAGACACTTGGAGAAGAGATTGTGAAGATGGTGAACCAGCGAAACGTGCAGCATATGAACAAGTCAAGGGAGTTTGTGAGAAATGAGTTCTTCATCGAGATGGGGTTCCTTTGGCACGGCGAAGTATCCCCTACAATCCTCTCCAGCCTCGTGAACAGTCTGATGCATTTCAATTTCGGTGAAGTGCCCCTCGCCGAGGTTTGGAAATCCGGAGTGGAAGAAGCGACATGTTCCAAGAGCCTGAAGAAGTGGCGGGAGCTTGTCGATGCACACCGAGAAGACTTGTCGATAAAGGTGGAGTATGAGGTTGAAGTATTTCAGGAACAGCCATTCGTTGGGAGCGGGGAGAACAAGACTCTACGTCGGAATGTGAGCTTTCTGCTGGTGGCACTTTTGTACTGCCAACGAATCGTTTACAGTTTGAAGCCTGATGAGTTCTTGGCCTTACATTCATGCTCTATGAAGGTGGTATATGTAACAGCCTGTTTGTTCAGAGAGATGGTAACTTTGCATCGCAACAACTCAAGAAGCTTACCTGATGAACATCAGCCGGACTTTGCTGACAGGAGCATTGAAACTCTCGTTCTAGATCTAGTCCCTGCTTCCGCGAAGAGTCGTCTGAACCTTCTGTACTCCAAAGTGCTTCGTTTGACCACAGAAGATTACAACAGAATGAACTTGAATGAGAGGGCAGATGAGGAAGAAGAAGATGCGTATGGGAGCGATCTCTTTATTGGATCCGAAGAAGGTGCAGAAAGCGAGGAAATGGATGAAGAGATAGTTGCCCTGCAGAAGGTATCGTTTAAGTGAGTAAAGTACAGAGACATACTGCGAATTTCTGTGGTGTAAGTATGTCGCTGTGAAGGTAAAGATTAGTGAACTACACTTGTATGCAATATGTCACAAATTGCAGGTCTTTTAAAGTACATGGAGTTGTATTCAATGTCTCTGGAGTACGTGATATTTAATGGGATTTAAAGAGAATGTTTCAATGCGTGATCACGAATCAACTTCGAATGTGAGCTTGGAACAGAGACTAGCAACTTCCTTGCAATGTATCTCATCCCTTACTAAGACGTAAGGAATTGTCGCCTCCAGTGTCCCAAGCACTTCGACCCGCTTGGGGGCTGGAGTCAGTATCGTTTCTAGATCAAGGTGTGATTCGCGCTTCCATGTGATACAAAACGAGAACCGTTCCTGCATTATTTCAAATTCGTCGGTCGTGAGTACGGATTCTGTCATACTTAGGAGCTCGTACGGTTTTGCGTTCATCATGACTAGAGACTCCTTAAACATATTCTCCACGCCATTCCACGACGTTTTTTCCTTGTTAAGACAGGCAAGTCTCTATCTTCTTCTGCCTGCGGCAATCCCTTACCCACTGTGAGGTACATGGGAACCAAAGGGTCCTTCTCACTTTGCACTACACATCCTAGAATGCAAAGTCCAGTGAGTGATCCAGTGACACGTTCCAGTTTTTGTTTGAGGACGACTCTTCTAAGCAAAACCGAAGATACTGGGGCAAAGGTACGTGCGAGGGACTCGAAGGATGAGAACAAGATACGAACTTCTGCCTGCGGATTTGCCTTAAAAATCTCATGAGAAGGACGTATCATAGCTCTATCCCCTGCAGTCCTGCGCACGTAGTCAAGTACATGATCAAACTGAGAAAGGGTGCAATCGGAGCTTCGTTTGAAATGCTGTTGCGAGAAGAACTGAAAGCCTTGACGTAGTTCTCCAGCAGCAAATCGAGAGGGAGCTAAGGGAGTCTTCTCTAGGAATGGCGCCACTCGTGACCGTAAGAAGTCCAGTGGGAAAAGATTCCCATTCCCATCTTGTAAACTGGATATGATCCGTTCAGATTGTAGACGAAAAAGCGCTGTAGCGTGCTCCTTAATGATGCTTCGAGCCTGTTTAACAGCTCGCTCTAAATCTTCATACTGACGTCTTTCTTGAACAGCATCCCGTATTTCATCAAAAGGATCCTCGGGTACTTCTGGCTTCTTCCGTTTCTCCATACTCACACGGTGAACATTTGGGCTTTAGTCTTCGTCTTTCTTTTGCTCTTCGGCCTCAGAAAGTTCTTCATTTCGCTGTGACTGAGAGTCTGAATCTGATAGAGCGGCATCAGGAGGGAAGCACCAAGAGTAAAGAACATTTTGCTTGTCCCTGACCTGCTGTTCTTTGTCGAACATAACGTTCTGTACTGAAGAATGAAAGCAATGCAAGGGAGAAAACCTTATAGAGGATGATAGGGTCGGGCCCCTGCTATCATGTGTAAAAGAAAGCTTCTCAACTGTAGCGGGCCACCATACAGATTCACTTTCAGAACCTTTTCGATCGAGAGAGTAGTAGAGCTCGATATTTGCTCCGTAATGGAGACCTTGTCGTACGGAATCTTTCATGGTTGATCAAATGAGGTAGGGAGTACGGCTGCTAGAAGGGATGTGGTCTCGGGGACATAAGCAAGAAAGGAGGGCACGTGACGGAATTAATATGTCTCGATGAAGTAAGAGGACAAGTTGTGAAGCGCATTCGTCTCACCAGTTTTACGTTTCATATGGAAGAAGCTTTTCGTAACGGTCACTTATACCTGCAGTCACCCAAGGTTAGAGGAACGGATGCATGATTGAAGAATACAAAGCAATACGAGCAAGTCAGTTTAATGCTATTGCAGTCTAGCGCTGTGGTATGCATAAACATTACACCTACGCATTAAACTATGGAGTGTTCGAAGGGGATCCGTTATCAAGAGAACCTTCTTCATCCTATTCATCGGAACTGTCTTCTTCATCGGAACTGTTTTCATCCGATTTTCCACTGGGAATGTCCGACGAAGGCCCGTCGTCACGTCCCGACTTTTGTTTCTCAGCGCTCTTCACATGGGGGACCTCATCTTCCTCCTCGTCTGAGCTGTCGTACGGGACTGAACTGGTATCTAAGTCGGGAGTCAAGTCGTTAATGAAATGAACCCCGTCGATCAGCCTAATATGACTTGGGACAAAGTAGATGTGATAGCGGATACATCTATTCTTACCCATGCCATCAGAATCATCATGAGACGCCCCAGCATGACAGAGATCTCCTCGACCGAAGAAGACGGAGTACGGCGGAATCCATATCTTCTTTGCCCTAACGGCATTGGAAAGCACTCTGATTGCACCTGAAGAGTAACGGAGGTACCTGTGGGAGTAAGGAACAACCCATAGATGAGCTTCATACTGCCCCGTACAGACGGCAAAATACCCAGGTACCTTATGCGGGTCCCTTCGCTTGTTAACTTCGAAGTCAGTGTGGAGCGCCTGCCTCGGACAGCCTTCACCGGTGTATAAGAACCTTCCCCCAGTTACCGGCATAGCGATTTCAGGCCTTCCATCCTTACCATTGCCCACCCTCATCGCCGCCAGCATCTGGCCTAGACGGACATCGAGCAGGGCCCGCCTGACTGCTACCTAGGTGCTTTCTGTCTCCATCTTAGCTGTGACAGCCTGGAGGTTGGTTAGGAAGCGTCCAATTCGCTTCTCACGATCATCCTCATCCCTTTCGCCAGCAATATCGATGGGACACCAAACCGAGCGGTTCGCCTCATCCTTCAATGCCTCTTCTCCAGGGAACGATTCTAATAGGAAGTTAGGAATCTCCTCGAGCACATCACCGTTCACACCACAACTAGGGAGCTCTGTCAGTTCCTTGGGGACGTCTTTATCAGACATGAAGCCCTCCATGATGCAGAAACCTTGCTGTTCGAGGAAATTTGCTTGCCGAGCGAAGTACTCATTCGCAAGCTCATCTCTCTCCGTGGCAGCAACCCAAAGAGCATCATCCGGGGACCAACGTATCGCGGTGTTTGGACTCTTCTTGCAAGCCGGTAAATTGCTCCCTAAAATAGGTGCCGTAGTTTTCCCGAGGTGCTTGTGTTGGAGACGAGAGGCATGCAAGTACACCGCATGATGGATTGCCATCATTTGCCTGCAGTTGACGAATGCATGCGCACGATGGTTCTCCGGAACGAACAGCGAACGCAACCACGGAGACTGATGCTCTATTTTCTGGTGCTCCTCTCCCCATCCTCCCCATAGATGAGGCCTAAGTGCGGAAAAATGCGCCCAACTTGGCTGATCCTCTCCCTTCCAAGGCTCGGGGTCATTAAAGCCGGGCGGTAGAAGGCCAGGGAGGTCATCAGCGAATTTTTCATGTTCCTTTGGATAATCATCCGGTTCCGGAACCGGTTCCCGAACCCTGGATGGCTTCTTCAAACGAGAAACCATACCGGTCCCCTTCGCCTTAAGAGTCCTCTTACCCACCGATGGGAGAGCAGCAGGCACAGGCGCCTTTGCAGGCGGCTTACCAGCATGCTCCCTCGCAGTTCGGCGGGGCTGTGACGGGGCGGAGACTGCAGGCTTCGGTGTCTTCGGCTGGTCACCTTCAAAATGCTTGTGTATGGAGCGCCTGAGATTTCCAATCCTCATGTCCAGAGACCTATTCATTGTCTGCTTAGCCTTGAAAACAAACTTGGACATGTTGTTACAGATGATTTTGCGTACCTGGACACGTGATGTGGTGATCTGTACCTCCAAATCGAGCAACTGCTCGGCAGAAAGCTTCCTTGCAGTACCTAATACGCGTATGTGCATGTAAAACACCTGTATGTGCTGAAAGAAAAGTTCCCTTGACTGTTCAAAAGCACTTCTCCGTACCGCAGTGGTTAGGTAGAGATCCAAGCACTGCAGAGCAAGCAACATGCAAAGCCTGTCGAAGCCAAGGAATGTTTAGTTGTCCACGTGGGTCAATCCAATCTGCCCAGAGCCTTGTTTGAGAGCACTAGAGGGGATACCGTTTCGAAGAAGGCCCATAGCAACGGCTGCGTATCGTCCGCGCTGATTTGCTGATATGGTAGGTAGAATCCGCATGTAGTCCATAACCATAACAACAGACCGTCGAGTCAGAGTGGACAACTGCACACCAGTCTGTTCCATCATATGGCGAATGCATGACATGGCGCTATGGAAGTTGTCGACAAAGTCTGTTTTGCGAACGGTGCTGTTGAGTACGTTGAGATTGGCACCGACGCCGATAATCTCAAAGTTGGACATAGGCAGCCCATCAGGACGTAGATATACCTGCGCCGGTACCCACGTCAGCTTTTCTCGCTCTTCCGGTGTCTTTGCTAACGCTTGCGCCTGCACGAGACCTTCCTTTCTGTGCCCACCGTCGACTCCCTTCGATGGGAGA
The DNA here is from genome assembly GCF_000350225.1 of Chondrus crispus. Lineage (NCBI taxonomy): Eukaryota > Rhodophyta > Florideophyceae > Gigartinales > Gigartinaceae > Chondrus > Chondrus crispus. Next base: position 247,855 of record NW_005178667.1, on the reverse strand, counting down.
TGGAGACGTCTACCACTTTCCAAGAAGCTTTCGGGATTCTCCAGGAACCTCTTGTCTGTTACAGTGATTTTAATGGTTCCCGCGCTGGATAGATAACCATTACCCAAGAAGCTGTCCCTCATACCACTGACGTGTCGTACTTCCGTTTCTCTCGCCGCATGACCATAGTCGGGGAACTCAACGCTGTTGATGTTCACCATCACATTTATGGGCATATAATCAGACATTCGAAGAGCTCCAGCCCCAATCTGGGCGCTGATTGCGGGGTACCCTGGACTATCACCCTCATCAGCTGGTGGATGAGGGGTCACATTATCCTCTTCGGGTGTCTTAACCAACTCGATAGCTGGGGAAGCAGGCCTTCCCTCATCACCTCGCACAGGGGTATCCAGAAGTATTCTCTTCACTGGAGGGCCTTCTTCTTGATTCTCATACGTCAGGAGCCTCTTACGAACAGGCGTACCGTTGTTCTCAAGGGTAAGAGGAGCTGAGGCACTCTGGTCAAGAGGCTGCTGAGGCGGAGGTCGGGGTGCATCAGGGGGATCGTTATCCATCATGTCCACTTGGGCATCTCCCTCAACCTCCATCATATCCAGAGACCAGGCATAGCGTTGAGAGGCCTGAATGTCAGACAGTGTCTTGGGATGCGGCATTTCCTCGTTTGAGGGAGTTTTATACGCATATGTAACTGTCTCACGACCCGTGTCCCAACTTGTGTTCCAGATTGGCGCGATTTCGGTCCGATTCAGAAGTTCCCTCATGTCGTGGCCATGCACGTTATAAAGTAGTCTTCCACCCTCTTCTCCGAACAAGCTCGCAGTTCCAACGCTCACGCGTGCATCGTTAGCAATAACACGAGCAAACAGAACCACATTGGCCCCCCAACAAAACCACGGACCTTTGCAGACTGCGGACCGGAACCAGAAGATGCTCTGCCAGCAGCGGTACTTCGAGACGCAGGTGAAGCCCTTTGTCTCGTAACACGGGCACTCCTGCGCCCTTGAGGAGTCTTACGACTCTGAGGAGATTTACGACTCTTCGGGGCCATTCTTGAGTCTCTAAACTTGACCAACTTGAAACCTGTCTAATTCTGTTCGGGCATCCCCAACCAACTCCCGATAGGAACCTTACTTCGGCGTCCTTCCCCTATAAGAATTAGACTCAGACCAAAAACCAAAAACCAACAATCCACTTTCCCAAGAGAGAACCCTGCAAGAAGGGGTGACTCAGATTTTGCTTGCCTAACGCAAAGCGCTGTCGCTAGCAGCCAGAGAACCAGCAACCCGAACGATGATAGAGAGATAGACGCGACGCGTCAAACAGAAAGGCGGAACAAGCCGTCCAGGAAACAGAGATTACCACGGCGATGACGAAAGGGGAGAAGCGCTGCTGTGCTATGCACCGATGGTGTATGTGAAGAGGAGAGAGATTTGAAGTGCGCCAGTTGTGACAAAGAAAGCGTCAGTTTGGGCAAAAGACCGATGAGGAAGGACAGATGGTGCGGTAAAGGGCCGCAACTGTGAGTTGGATTTGAAGCTACACGAGTAGTTGTACACTGGTCAGTGGTTGCGCCCTGTTCAAGCATTGGTGGAACCCTGCCATGATTTCAAAATCATACAGTTTTTGAGGTTCCAAGCACCCGTTAATTTTCTGGCATAGGTCCCAGGGGCAGATCTGCGCATGTAAGTTACATGTGGAAAAAATCAGCGAAATTTCATTGGAATCAGGGTTGATTTTTTACATGTAGAAAACGTGAACCATGCTCTAGGCACCCCCAGGACCCCGGCAACAACCGTTTAGACTGCGCCACAAATGCGGACTAACCTCAATGACTGCGACCGCTCCACTCTCTTCTGTTACAGCACTTTCGTACTAGTGCACACTATACCGTCCAGGTGGGGCCTGTTGCATTTACGTCCGTCTGGACCGCCCCTTTATCAACCACGCAGATTGATTTCCTTGCTTTGAGAGGTCTTCAGTCTGTTGTATCGCGAGTCGCACCTGCGGTTTGTCCTCTCCATTCGCTGGCAACCGAAACTCGATGTATATTGCTAGTTGTCTTGGCTTCAGCGTGGTACACTGGTGGCATTTCTTATAGGGGAAGGACTCCGAAGTAAGATTCCTATCGGGAGCTGGTTGGGGATACCCGAACAGATCTAAGTAACAGTTACTAACGCACTACTGTAGCATAAACAGCCCCAACGGAGAGGGGTGTATGCACAGCTCGACGTAGACCCCGTCCGAACGGGAAGACGGGGGTGAAGCGGGACACCAGCTAACGGCACCGGGTAGCGGGCCCGGGTAGCGTGGTAGAGCGGGAACGGGGAGGACGCCGGTACGCGCGAGCGGTTCGACGCCTCGACGCCCCGGCGCGGTACTGGGTAACGATCCAGTACCGACGGGCGGAGGCGGAGTCGACTCGTGGGCGTACCGCGCGCGTCCTCAACCCGCGCTCAGTGCCGCTCTAAGGTAGTTAGCGAGCGCTCCCTTAGAATAAGCGGGAAGTCGGACCTTGACGGTCGGTGGGTGACAAGTCCGTACTTGTCCTCCTCCACCGCCGCCGGTCCGCTCCATATTTAATGTACATAATAACCTATCATAATAGTACAGTACCGATGTACTGTAGCGACGTACTGTAGCGGTCGGTCGACACTGTAATACTGTCAGCCATCGGGGCTGACAGTACACGTGTGTGTGCGTTCTTCGGTCCTGCGCGTATACGTGTACACGTGCGCCCCCTGTACTCGGGGATACACGTGGTGGTACTGTAGAGCATCGAGCCCTACAGTAACCGATCCGGTTCTGAGTTGATCCAATCTAAAATAAAGCCCCAGGGGGGGGTTATACTACACGGCCCCCCCCTTAAGCGGGGACGTCCGCGTCCACGGGTGCTTGTAGAGAGGGGACAACATGTCCGGCCACGCCGTCTATACGGTCGATTCCGCTCTCCCTGTCCACTCTGCTCCCTGCTCGCTATCCTCCGTGTTCCGTCTCGCACCTCCCTACGCGTGCGCAGGTCATTCCCCCTCCCCTTCTGGGGACGACGAGTTCATCGTCACTCCGTCACCCCTGCCCTCTTTCCGGCGCGCGATCCTGCGCGTGCCCTCCGGGCTGGTTCTCGTCATCACCCTACTACCCCCGTCGTGGGAGTCCGTCCGCGTTCATCCGGCCTCAGCTCGGTCGGCTTCCTCTCCCGTCCTTCCTCACGGGCTCGTCAACTCTGTCGATCGCGTACTCGGTTCGCGCGTCCCGTGTCTCCCTATGTCGTCCCTCATCCCTTCTCGGGACGGTCCCTCGCTCCTTCTGCCCCCGCCTGGCAGTGGATCGGACACGCCGGTTGTCTGCCCCTTGACCACTGAGGACCCCACCTCCGCCGAGAAGGGAGGTGCATCCGGGCTACCTTCCGCCGGTGCCGATTCGTCGGCTCCCCCGCCATGGTGGCCTCCGCGTCCTTTCCGGAAGTCCCGGGGGGGTCGCGCCTCTACCGTGTCCGACGAGTTATGCCCCCCGCCTTCCATCATCCCGCCGCCAGATGTTCGTCCGGTGACTGGGGCCTCGGTGCCGCTTCGACCTGAGCGTGTTGACGACGCAGTCGGCCCATCCGGTGGAGACCTCGTGACGGGGCCCCGCGGTGGCCCGTACCACCCCGGGGAGGGCTCGCATGGGGCCTTCGGCAGCTGCCGGCATCCCGGTGCGCCGCGCGCTGCCCCCCGCCTCGACGAGGGCGGAGAGAGGGAGGCGTCCAACACCTCCACGAAGTGGCTGGGGGTGCCCTTGGAGCGGTCAGTCCCGCTACCGCTCCGTCGCTTGACATACGCGTGGCGACGCCATGCGCGGGCGAGCGTCACAGTGGGCGAGCTGCTGTCAAGGGAGTCCCTACTGTGGTATAACCCCAAACGGAAGTTCGGAAATTAGATTAGGATTAGATCAGCGACAGTAAGGCACGAGCCTTACAGCTACGCGCGCACACACGTGTCCCCCACGTGTACGGGACGCGTACTACACGTGGACTGTCAGCCCCGACGGCTGACAGCGTTACAGTGTCGGTCGACCGGCACTACTGTAGAGTTATGATAGACTACAATGTACATTAAATATGAGCGGACCGCCGGCGGTGGAGGACGACAAGCACGGACTTGTCAAGGATCCTCCACCTTGGTCCGCCCGCTTACTTTTAGGTACTTCCGTCCGTTTTACCTAGGAGTCGCACCGCGCACGAGTTGAGGACGCGCGTAGCACGCCCACGAGCCGGCTCCACCTCCGCCCGTCGGTACTGGATCGTCACCCAGTACCGCTCCGGGGCGTCGAGGCGTAGAACCGCTCGCGCGTGCGCGCGTCCTCCCCGATCCCGCTCTACCACCGCTACCTCGAGCCCGTGCTCGGTACCGTGGGTGGGGCGTGCTTCTGTCTTCCCGCCGATCGGGGTCTTTCCGAACTGTCAGTACTCACCCCCCTCGTCGTTGGGGGTGATTATACTACACCTACGTCCTGACCTTCTACGAATTCGGTCCATATACGAAGGAGGGCTGACCGAAGAGGCCTCCTTGGCGCTGGGTCGCCTCCTCGCCGAGGGCGGTGGCGCTCCTTACCAACTACCCGACGAGATTCCTAGTGATAGGACTTTCGCTTTTTGCGTGGAAGAGGTCGAGTATGTCGACCAGGTGTCGGCGTACCTCTTCCACCGGGGCCCCCGTGGTCCCCCTCGCTTCATTCTCGCGGAGGTCACCGGGCTCTACGTCGGCCCCCGTCCGCGCACATGCTCTAAGGCGCGAGCGGCCCTCCAAAAGTCCGCATGTTCCCTCATGCGGATTCACCACATTGCCCTGGCGCCCAACGATTGGGCGACTTACCGGAACCGCGGGGAAGAGGACGGGCGCGTGTTCCCGTCCGCCTCGTTCTCCCCGGGCTTGTCGAGAAGCGATTTCCCTGAGCTTCCCCCGGTCGTAGGGGAGTCGCTCCCCTCGTTGGGAGTTCACCCACTACTCCCCTACGTCTTGAAGCACTTCGGCTTCGCCTGCGGTGACCCGAAGCACCCGGTTTTCGATTACCTCGCGTACAACGTAGAGCGAGAATGGGCGTGGTGTCTCGGTAACGCCTTCATGAATGAGGTCTCTCTCCACGGGCGTGCTTTCGTGCAACCCGTGGGGGTACTCTCCTTCCTTGGGCGAGTGGCGCTATCCCTTCCGGACGTTGCCATGCACCCTCTCGAGCGTGGCTCACCGTGTGTGGCCTGGTCGTACTCCTCTGTACTAGACCTGATGCACCGCGCCGGTGCGGTGCCCGAACGTAATCGTCGTCCTTGGACGGACTACACGACAGGGACTCGGAGCCTCTTTCTCGCGTATGACCATCGGAGCGACTCCTTCGTGGCCCCTCCAAGCGTCCCCACCGCGGGCCCGTCCCGAGGCAAGGAAGGCGTCGGGTCTACGGCGCGCGAGGCGCGTCGGAAGCGGTATCGTGACCTGGACGGCGAGCTTCCCGCAATCGCGTTGGCCAGGGTGAGCGTGCCGTCGGTGCTTCCCACGGCGGGTCACGATACTGCGTCGGGGTCCCCGTTGCCCTCTCTGCCTTCTCTTGGCTCCTTCGGTTGCCTCGGTGCCTAACGGAACACCGCGTTGACCCTTGACCTAGCTCGCGACGAGCTCACCGCAATCCCCAGGTTGTCTCGCGCCCTGGGGAGTCTGGTCGATAGGGCTTGGACTGTGGAGGGACTACTCCATACCCTCACGAGCTGGTATGTCGAACGTAGCAGCGAAGCGCGCCGTCTCGGGGCGGAACGACAGGCGTTTGCCGCAGAGCGTGACTCCCTCGCGGAGCAGCTCCGCGGCTCTCAGGATGAGCTGAAAGTTCTACGAGAGTCGTCCTCCTACAGGCGAGTGGTCTCCGGCGCGCGGCGGCCGATCGCGATAGATACCGCTGCGAGCGGGACGCCCTCAGGGCCGAACGTGTCGCCCCGTCGGCCGTGAGCCTTCCTGTCCCTGTGCCACGCCAGGGTCTTCTAGACCCTTACCAGAGTCGCGAGCTCGGCTCTTCGATGGCCGACGAACCCGCGACTTTGGTCAAGCCAGCTCGCGGGTGGACAACGCATGGCGTAGTCGCCCTTCCACCGCTTCACGAGACGGAGGCGGGTGTACCGTCGCACCCTAGCTACTGTCCCTCGAGCGGGCGGGCTTCCGGGCCGCCGGTGTTCCCCGACGGGACAGAGCGCTGATCGGTCGAGTCTATCGGCGCTCCCTGCGCGTCCTTTGTAAGCCCCCTTTCTCCGTAAAGCCCCTTAAGCGTCCGTTTGCTTCCGCCACCTGAGTCGCTAGCTTTCGCGACAGTAGTCACCGTAAAGAAATCCGAATCCTTCCTCAGCCCTCCTGCTCTTGTGCCCTTAAGGCACCGTCTATTCTCCCGCCTCGTCATAGATGGGGGGAGTGATGGCGTTATGAGGTTCGAGCCTCGGTTCGAGTAACATTCTTTCCCTCCTTGTATTCGTCCCAGCAACGTAACCTTCTCTTCGTCAAACAGCCCTTGTGCCGCTTCGGGAGTGACGAAAGCACGGCGTGTCCGTCCGGTATCCAGAGGTCGTTTACGGTGGTGAAGTTCGCCGTGGTTTCGTTGGGTGCCATCGGTCTCTCGTTGAACTCCTTGCCTGAATTGTTCTCATTCCCCTATCCCGCGGCACCCCGAAGGGCGTCACTCCGGGAGGTAGGGAACCTTATGAGGGGCGGCGAGTGGGCAAAGAATCCAATCTGAAGGTGGAACCAGCGATCCCTTTGCTGTCACATTTCTCCTACCGTCCCTTCTCCAGACTGCTTCCCTACGTGTGCGTTGCGTACGGGGACGCGTCCCCGTACTCTACCTCTCATGCCTTCTTGCGCGTGGAGGCAGAGGTGTGCATGCTGTTCGTCCCCTTCTGTCGAAATGCGTCTCGTTCTCCCCCGGCCGTGAAGCATTTATCTTACGGTACTGTGTCTCCGGGAACGCTCGCGCTCCGGGTCGCCGACCGGCTCGTGCGCCCTTCTCGGCGAGGGCACGAGCCGGGAATGGGCGTTGGCGCCACTACATCCTGAGAGGTCCATGGGGCACGGCATTGTCGAATGCGTCTCCCTTCGTCCCTTCAAAGGGATTGCCCCGGCTGGGATCGTGGTCACGCTCCGACCGAGCTTGACGAGCTCCCATTGGCTGAGCTGCCCCCACGTCCCTCTTTTCGGCTTGACGGGTATGTGGAGCGAGCTCCTTTTTCCTAGTCGCCTCCCGCTCCCCTTTTTTTCGAGGAACGCGCTTCTCGTGTACGCGTTGACGGAGGAACGTGCGCGCTATGCGGTATCGTCTCTCGTCTCCCTCGGGGCGACTCGACACTCTCCAACTCCACCCGTAGCGTGGTATGAGCCCACGCGCGTCCTCTGACCCTCTAGTTCCAAGCGATTGAGGTACGTCCTCAGTCCGATCATTCTTATAGTGCGAGGCATGGCCGTCCCAGGGTCAACGTGACCCGTTCAACGGAAAACGTAAGGGACATAGTCGCGGTTCTGCCTGAGGCAATATATATACCGTCTCGCGCCAGGAAGGTCAGGCTGGACTTACAGCAGCGATCATCAGTGTGGACCTCCACCGGTGGATGGAAGGCCATGCTCTCTTATAGCTCCGAGTTCTTCCTCGCGTATTTCCCGTGCGGTTTGCTTCTCTTTGTCCATCACGATCCTTTGGTACTCCTTCCCACGTCTGTTGTGGGTTTCTTCCGTCACCGCTGTCCGTCAGGGGTCGGTTCCTCAGTAACGCTAGTCCTCGTCTGGCGAGTTCTCTTTCCCCGTGGTGCGCCCGATGGCCGTCTGCCTGGTGACCTCAGTTTCCGTCGCGTCCCTCGCGCAAGGGATCACAGCTGACCCCGGAGGGTTTTCTTGCGGCTGGCTGAGGGCGGTACGCTCGATTGCTCGCTGCCCATCCCCATGCACGCCCCTTGCGCATATTCTCGAACCGAGGGCCTCTTCCCCCCCTCGATGTCGGACTCGTGCGTCGCGTTGGAGAGCACGTTCTCCCTACGCGACGGCGGCTACTCGATCTCGTCCCACTAGTAGTCGCTCTCTTCGTCGCGGTTCGGAAGGTTGGCTAGGGCGGTTCACGTCTGTCCGAGGAAGTAGACGTGACGGGGTTATTGGTAGCGGGATTTGACCCCGTCGGGCTTCTTCCTCACGGCGGATCAGCGGCGGGAGGCGTCGTGGTAGCGCGCGGGAAATGACTCCTCCGTGGATCCGCGTGCGCCGGTACGATCGGATGCTCGAGGACGCTCCTCCCTTCACACCACCGCTGGTGCGGCCAGTGCCCGATTCGGTCGTTCGTTCTCTCCCCTCGTCCGGGTGGGGCTCGGTTCCTTTTAGCAAGACCCCTTTACAGGTCTCCCGCTAAGACATACTGTCTGTCAAGTATGCCGGCGTCGTTTACCTCCAAGGGCCGTCCTCGAAGCGGCCGCCGTTTCGTCGGGTCCGTCCCCGAAACGTCCCGATCTTTTGGGGTGCTGTTCTTGGCTCGTAGACGGCGCGGCGTGCGGGCGGCGCCGTGCCACGTCTTCCCGGACGGAATTCGCCTCGGTCGCGCGTCCCGGGTCTTCTTTGGGTCTTCGTCTTGTACGTTAGGCCTGGTGCGACCTGTGTCCTGTATGCGGGAAATCGAAGGAGACGTGCGAAGCGCAGTGGAGATGTTAGAGGCGCCAGCTGTCGGGGGTTTGCGTTCTATGACGCCCCTCGCCTTCGACGGCGGGGTGGAGGAGCGGGCTCGCACGCGCGGGAGCAGCTCGCGGGAGAACGGCTCGGGCATCTCCCGCGACTGGTACGCAGTCGGATGCGTGCGGAGGTGACTGTGCGGAAAGCCGTTCGGTCGGCTTGGGGGTGCCGGAGCCGGGATTGCTCGGCGTCCGTTTGTCGTATTCGCACGTTCCTCTCCTTCCGTGAGGGGGCGGACGTGTGTACCTCCTGTCCGGTACCCGTTGTACCCTAGCTCAGCGCCGTCGGCCTTCTCCTTGCTTTTGGTATGGCGTACAGTACCCCCGTGTGCCATGCACGTGCTGGTGTAATTGCCACAGTTGATTTTCCGTTATTTTAGTGGGGTCATGGCGGGGTGATTTGGTGATGACGCAACCGGTGTTGGAGCATGGCGCGCACCCGCTCACGTGCCACGTTCTCATCCCCCGTAATTTTCCCTATTATGGGGCATGTGTCGGCGGCGGTTTTGGGGTGTCTCGCGTCTGTGCGCATATACTGGTGGCCCTCAGGCTGAGTTGCTTTCGCTTACCCCTCCTTCCATAACTATCCTCGCTACTGCTGTGGCGAATGCAGCCTCGCTCGTCTGTGCATCTGTCGACGCGTTTTGCGCGCTTCCTCGCGCACGACCCACACCGGGAGGGTCATGATCCGGTCTTCTGCCGGGCTCTCCGATGCGGATGCTGATTGAAAGCTCTACGTGAGCCTCCCCCTTCTCGGTTATACCGAGACCAAAGCGACGGGCATTCTTGGTCGCTTACTCTGCCCACCGAGGGCTGTCGTGATCCCACTGTTGATCTCCTCGTTCGTCGGGCGCCCCTCCTCGCCGAGGTTGCTGGACTTAACGGATCGTCCGGCAATCCTGTTCGGGGGCGGGTCGTCCGACTTTTCCGATCTGAACCGGGTTTCGCGGTCCTCGTAATGTCGGTCATTACGAGGGCCTAACCTTTTTCTTCAGGCAGTTCGTACTGTCCTGTTCTTATGTCTCGCGTCCTTGACGTCCGAGAAGTCAAGACGACTTGACTTGAACACGTCCCCGGCTGTGACCCTCCGATAGGGTCCATCGTCCTCCTTCGCTTCCCCTTTTAGTCTGTTCGTGCAGGCTGGGGTTAATCCGCGAAGGAGCGGTTGAGGGCCCCCCCTTAAGCGTGAACGTCCGCGTTCACGGTTTGGGTGAGGTCTCTGCCGGTACGTCTCCGGAGGCGTTGGGCGTAACGAGACACCAATTCCTCCGGGACGTGAGTCCGCGCAGTCCAAGTGGGCGCGTCGTAATCGGCCCACTTAATGAGGAACTCCGTAGTCCCGTCTTCCATGACTCGATGTCTCAGTAGCCGTTCGACTGCATACTGCGTTCCCGCGGTGACCTTATCGGCGAGGTCCCGCGGGGTCGTCGTACTTGCTCGTGGCGCGTCTATGGGAGACGGCGCGTACACGCAGCGGTCGGCGGAGACTCGCTCGGTGACCCCATCACGATCGATCGTGATGGTTCGGCGGTCATTGGCGAGCACGCGGTAGGGTCCGACAGCTGGCGAGGCGAGCTTGTTCGATGTCTTAGCCCCATCGGTGGGGTTGAGATATACGTATTCTCCGGGACGGAGCCGGGAATTAATACGTCGTATGCGCTTATCGAAGTCGCGCTTGTAGCGAGCCTGCGTCCGACGCAGGCTCCCGTAGGCCTTCTGGATAGTCGAATCCAAGGTCTTGAGGAACTCGGCACGTTGGTCCCCTCTGTCGGCAGGGGGGCGTCACCGTCGGGTCGTCGAAGCGAAAACTCCGGCGGTGGTCTGCTGAGCACGAGCTCGAACGGCGTCGTGCCGGTGGTGCGTTGTACGTGGGAGTTATACGCGTACGTAAGCGGCCCCACGTACACGTCCCAGTCATCTTGATGTTCGCCTACGTAGTTGCGTAGCATCGCGGCGATCGTTCGGTTGTATCGCTCAACTTGCCCGCTCGTTTGGGGATGGTATGCCGATGTGTACATATTCGTTATCCCCAGAACACGGCACGTGCTGTGGAAGAACTTGGCGTTGAATTGCGGTCCGTTATCCGACAGCAACGTGCGCGGGACGCCGTATTTAAACACCCACGACTCGCAGAACGCAACTGCGAAGGTCTATGCGGTTATCGTGCGGAGCGCCACGACTTGCGTCAGCTTGCTAAAGCGGTCCGTAATCACGAGCAGGAACCATTTTCCTGCCTTCGTCTTGGGGAGCGGCCCCAAGATGTCGATTGCCAGGCTCTCGAGCGGCCTCGTAGCTGGAAACAATCTCAATCGGTTGAGATGTTTCCTCAGCTTCACCCCGTTCATCGCGCAGGTTCGACACCCTCGCACCGTGGCTGTGACGTCTGCAGCTAGGTGGGGCCAGTAATACTCGCGTCGAAGTGCGTAGTACATACGGTTCTGACCCGGGTGCCCCGCGATGGCCGGGTTGTGGCACAGGCGAAGGAGCCTGGCTCGGAGCATCCGAGGTACCACCACCTGTACGATATCAGGGTCGAAGGGGTGTCTCTGCTTGAGCACCCCCTGGTGGTCCTCGAAGAACGCGGAGTCCCGGGACTCTGACTGTCGTGCCAAAACGGTTTGGCAGAAGTCATCCACGCGTTGCTCCTCGGCTATCTCCTCTATCGTAAGAGGGGCCGGAAGGTCGTCCTGCGGTGGGGCGACCGGGGAGTCGAGCGCGCCAGCATCGGGGTCTTCGGTACGCTGGATGTCGGCGGCGTCGAACTCGTCGTTCTCCTCCCAAAAAGAATTGGGTCCTTGGAGAGCGGGGGCCTCGTCGTCGCCTCGCAGTTCGTCGCGCGTCCGTACGCGCGACCTTGTCTGGGCTTCAGCTTGGTTCCGTGTCGTCACGAAGACATGGACGGCCTGGTGATCACAGCTCGCAGTACAAGCGTGGTCCGCGAGCTCGTTCGATACGTCTCGAACTGTCGTGCCCCCGTCGAAAGTGGGGATGTCGTCATCTACCTCGACGGTGGGGCGAGGGTCATCGGCGATCTTCGGCGACACGAGTCGTGACAGAGCATCGGGCACCTGATGCACGCGCCCGGGGCGGTACTGAATGGTGAAATCGTATTCAGCCAGACGTAGCCGCCACCGGGTGAGTCTTCCGGAACTCTCGATGAGGGACATGAGCCATCGGAGGGCGTCATGGTCCGTCCGTACGGTGAACTTCGTGCCTTCTACGTACGGCCGTAGTGTGCGGACGGCCCACACTACGGCGAAGCACTCGCGTTCGGTAGCGCTGTAGTTGCGCTCACTATCTGACAGTGAGTACGACCAATACCCCACGGGGCGCCAGTCGTTCGGCTCTTCGTGCTCCTGAAGTAAGGCGCAGCCGAGTTGGTAGGCACTCGCGTCGGTGTCTATCACGTACGGACGACCGTGCCGGGGCAACGCGAAGATCGGCGGAGCAATCATGCACTTCTTAAGGTTCTCGAACGCCTGAAGTTGCAGCTCCGTGGGGTTATAGAAATCGGGATCCGAATCCTTGCGCGTCATGTCGGTCAGAGGACGCGCAATCTTAGCGAACCCCTTAACGAATCGGCGGTATAAGTTACACGCCCCGAGAAACGAGCGCACTTGCGTCAACGTCCTCGGGAACGTGAACGTCTTGAAAGCGTCGGCCGCCGTATCGGCCACGCTCAACTTGCCTGGGGAGATGACGTGCCCCAGGTGGTGCACTTTCGGTCGGAAGAAACTGCATTTCTTGAGCTTAAGGGAGATACCGGAACTCCGCAGTAAGCTCAAGACGGTATCGAGATGCCTCGCGTGTTCTCCGTGCGTACGGGAGAACACGATCACGTCGTCGAGATAGACGAGGCATATTTGCCAGCGGACTCCGGAGAGTATTATGTTGAGCGCACGTTGGAAGGTGGCCGGTGCCCCTTTGAGTCCAAACGGCATGCGCAAATGGCGAAACGTGCCCATGTGCGTCGTAAACGTGGTCTTATCCCGGTCTTCCGGAGCGACCGGGATCTGCCAATAACCGGAATTGCAGTCCAGCGTGGTGAAGACGGCTGCATCTCCTAACGAGTCGATGCAGTCGTCCATCCGTGGCAGCGGATACGAATCCGCTGCGGTCTTCGCGTTGAGACGCCGGTAGTCCACGCAGAACCGAAGAGAGCCGTCTTTCTTCGGTACGAGCACCACAGGGGACGCCCACTCGGTGCTCGCGGGTTCGATAACCCCTGCGTTCAACATCTTGTTGACCTCCTTCGCGACCATTTCGCGCATGGCCGGGCCCTTCCGATAGGGCATGGAACGAATCGGTTTCGTTCCCGGTTCGAGGGGAATGCGGTGCTCCGTGGCTTGGATCGTTCCAAGCGCACCGCTCCACAGACTCGAGTGCTTACGGAGCATCTCGAGTACGTGGCCACGGAGCTTGTCATCGTCGATGTATGACAGGTCGATCTCTTTTTCCCAATCCATCGGTGGATTTTCGGGATCCTTTTGCTGGGGGAGTACAGTACCCCTCGCCGTCGGTTGGCATAAAGGTGACCGTTCGTCCGGGTCGACCCCCCTGCCCCCGGCGGTGGTCTTATCGTCAGAGTTGGATCGGCCAACTCCTACGCCACCGACTTGATCGGTCAAGTCGGTCAGGTGTAGCGCGTGCGCGATCCCCTCGGCGACCTTACGTTCGGGAGTGAGGATCACGAGGGGGTTGCGCTTCGCGTATCCCACGACGGTGTGCTTCCGAAGCCTCTTTTCTCGTCGTGAGAAATTCGCGACGATGACGTCGAAGGTCTGATTCGGTAGGACCTCCGCGACGCCATTCGTCAGCCTCACTCCATGTCGGTGTTGGAGTGAGGGCTTGGGTTCCAGGAACACGAGGCCCCTCCCCGCGGTTGTCACACGCACGCGGGCTTGTGACATCGCGGGGATGGTAACCCAGCGGGCGATTCGGATCGCTTGCAGGGCCTCCTCGCGTACGTCTGGCCGACCCGTGTGTCGTCCGTGTCGCCTGGTAGGGGGAGTCGACTCCCCCTTTCCGTCGACGATGGCGACGGAACCGCCTTGGCGTAGCTCCATTCGTTGAGCTTCGATGTCGATACATCGCACGTGCGTATCGATGAAGGCCGTGCCGAGAAGGACCCGCACGGCGAGCTGGTCCGCGACTACGAACGGAATTCGGAACACCGTGTTCCTCAACCGCACCGCCAGGCGGACGACGGCCGAAAGCTTGAGGGGGTTGCTATTCGCGCCTGCCAATCGTGGCAGAGGTGCGTCGTGCACGACGTAACGCGTCCAATCGGGGGGAAGGTCGGCCTTCCTCACCAGATTATACCCCGAGCACGTATCAACAGCGATCGTGCGGGGTTTAAATGCATTCCCCTCTGTGGCTATCGAGCCGAGGACGTTGTAGATCTTCGACGTCAGAAGGCAAATGACGCCGTCGACGACCTTCGGGGCGACCTTATCGGTGAGGTCGTTCCGCCGGGGCCTTCGATTTCGTTGCTGGCCCCGCTTGCGTTTCCTTCTCCCCCTTCCTTGGGGCGTCCGCGGATCAGTGACCCCCCTCGGATTACTCGAGTCCGTATGACACGGACTTTTCTCCGGCGACCTTGGGCACGCGGGAGCCAAGGGGTCGACCGAACCTTTTCGGTCGTGGTTGCCCCTGGCGCCATCGTTACGCCTCACCGGGACGTCGGCTGTCCCGTTGTCTTGTTCTCCTAACGTCGGGCCTTCGGAGGCCTTGACGTGCGCTCCCTCCTGTATCGGCATTACAGGAGCTCCCGTGCCCGCCTCCGGAAGCGGGGAATGTATTATCGGACAATACCCCCGTGTCCTTGGCGAGCACGCGGGGTCGGGTCTAGTTCATGGGAAAAAGACGGCTCACGCGACCGCGTGTACGTAACCGTCTTTACCCTTTTTTCGAACTACCCGTGCTATCGGAGCTAACCTCCTGGCTATCGACGGCCAGGTCTTCTTCCGGTAGCCGGTCGCGTGGGTCGGGACGATTCCCACACTGCGGCTCGGCGGCCTTGGCGAAGTACTCGGGTACTTCCGGGCCTTGACCTGCGGCGTCCGGTCGTCGCAGGATATGGGGGACGAAGCAAGTCGGCTCTCTTTCGTGACCCTCCGTGGGTAGAGGGTACGGATCCTCTACCCAGTCTTGCAGGTACATTATCGCATTTTGTATCTGCTGGGGTAACCGAGAACGGTCTCGGTCCCCTCTCTCTCCTTGGCGCGGGTACCTTGTGTCCGCCTGGCGATAGGCGGGTCGATCCCGACGATCGACTTCGTTACGACGGTACCCGCCTCCACGGGGGGCGAAGCGTGCGCCCCCACCCGTTCGGTTCGGGAAACCTTGACGCGGGGGACGGCCCTCGCCCACCGCTTGCCCGAGGAGAGTACGCGCACCGGGGCGCGTCTCCATCTGGTAGCGGTAGTTCCTGTACGCCGTGAACATTCGTTGTTCCGGCGACAGGAACGGGCACGCGTACATGGCATGCCCGTACGTACGGCATAGCCAGCACACGTACGCGCTGCCGTCCGTTGAGGTGAAGGTCGCCTCGTGCGGCGCCTCTTCATCGGTGAGGAGGGGCACGCGAGGCACTTCGCCTCCTGCATCTCGGCTCGATATGTCGAGCTCTGCGACCCGGGGGTCCGTACCCCTTGCCACTCTTGGAGTGGCTGCGAATGCGGTCGCGTAACTCGATGTCGTTCCGGTCGACATCGGTGAGGGGGTTCGTGCCCCCACGGGCCCTGCTCCTTGCGTAATGAGGACAGGGTCGGCCTGCCACTCATTCTCCCCGATATGGAGGGTCGAGGCGGGCGAACTTGTCGCGGCGGACTTCGTAGTCCTGCCAGCCTTCCCTGCCGGTTTCGAATCCGGCAGAGGTAAACTGCGCCGAGCGCGGTACGTTGTACCTTCCGCCATGGCGATACGGCGGATGGTCCGAAGATCGGTCTTCTGACTGCCTGGCAGCCTTTGCACAGTTTCGGATACTGCGGCACGGGTTGCCGGTGCAAGTCCCCGCACGAAGTAGTGCGCGAGGGACTGTTCGGAGAAGACTGCCGTGCATCGGAACGCGGCAGTCTCGAGTCTGTCAGCAAACGTGCTTTCCGTCTCATGCGATTGCTGTCGCGCCGTAGCGACAGCGTCGTACGCTTCACCTAACACGTCGTCCGTGAGGTAGCGTTTTAAGAATTGATTCACGCGGCCAGCTCACGTCGTCGTGGAGCTGGCCGGCGCGGAGGCTACGCATCGTATAGCTCGTATACAGGCGCTCCGCGTCGCGCTCGAGGAAGTGCGCGAGGACTCGTACCGCAACACCTTCGGTCAGGTGTTGCGAGTTGAAGGTGATTCGGATATCCTTCAAGAACGGCAGCAGCTGGATCGGGTCGGTACCGTCGAAGCTGCGCATCGTGGGACGGATCCCACGACAGCGTTGGACGTACTTCGCGATCCGTCCCGCGTCACCCGAGGTAACGAGCCTCGAGGTGTTATCGAAGCGGTACATACGATAGTCAGCAACGGCGCTGAACTCTTGGATCATCGTATGTACCAGCTCGAGCCCGGGTTCAGCGGGACCCAGCGTGCCGAAGGAGGTAACCGGTAGCGTACGGACGTCTACCGGACCTGGATGCTCGGGGTAACTCGCCGGCGGGTACCCGCCCCAGCGGGGATCGACGGAGAACATCGGTTCTCCAGATCCGCGGGCGGCTCCTCCACGGTCCTCTTCGTCCGCGTACGATACGCGGTCCACTTGCGGCCTACTTCCGACGATAGGTAGCAAGGCCTGGGTCTCAGACGCGAAGTTCGCGTCTATCGGAAGACGGCTTCCTTCTGCAGTCCGACTGGTAGCGGCACCAGTCGGACGCCAACCCTCGGGGGCGGCGGCGCTCGGAGGTACGGTACCACCGGGCCCTCTCGGGGGGCACCGGGTAGCCTTTCGGCCATGGTACGTTCCATGTCACGAGCACGCCGACGAGTGGCGTCGAGCTCAGCGGAGAGGTGCGCAAACGCACCCAATTGCTCTGCGGACGGAGAGGTTCGGTCCTCGGGTTGTCTCACCGAGGTCGCCCTCTCAGGGCGACCTTGCCCGGACGGTCCGGGCGAGGCGAAACGGGAGTCTTCGACGAGCACGATCCGCGAGCGTAACTCGTCGATCAGTGCTCGGAGATTCTCTAAGGACTGCGTCACTCTATCGAACCTCCCTTCACGCAGGGAGCGGAGTTCGGCCATACATCGAGTAAACATGGTCCGATACATCGATCCGAAGGGAAGTACGGACTTCCTCGATGTATTCGGCTATGCGTTCGAACATCGCCGCCGCTCTTTCCTCGGAGGATCCGAGCGACGGTTCGCGGTCACGAGGACCTGCGTCGCCGTCACCCGACGAGGCAGATGGGGACTGCACAGCGGCCGGACTCAGATCCGCCGCTTCGGAGCGGATCGAGGGCTCAAACTCTTGGCTCATCTCGACGCGATCGGTTCGCGGAGGGAAGCGGAAGTCTTGTCGGAGATCGGACTCCAGGGTCTTCTAGGTCGGGAGACCACTGTAGCATAAACAGCCCCAACGGAGAGGGGTGTATGCACAGCTCGACGTAGACCCCGTCCGAACGGGAAGACGGGGGTGAAGCGGGACACCAGCTAACGGCACCGGGTAGCGGGCCCGGGTAGCGTGGTAGAGCGGGAACGGGGAGGACGCCGGTATGCGCGAGCGGTTCGACGCCTCGACGCCCCGGCGCGGTACTGGGTAACGATCCAGTACCGACGGGCGGAGGCGGAGTCGACTCGTGGGCGTACCGCGCGCGTCCTCAACCCGCGCTCGGTGCCGCTCTAAGGTAGTTAGCGAGCGCTACCTTAGAATAAGCGGGAAGTCGGACCTTGGCGGTCGGTGGGTGACAAGCCCGTACTTGTCCTCCTCCACCGCCGCCGGTCCGCTCCATATTTAATGTGCATAATAACCTATCATAATAGTACAGTACCGATGTGCTGTAGCGACGTACTGTAGCGGTCGGTCGACACTGTAATACTGTCAGCCATCGGGGCTGACAGTACACGTGTGTGTGCGTTCTTCGGTCCCGCGCGTACACGTGTACAGGTGCGCCCCTGTACTCGGGGGTACACGTGGTGGTACTGTAGAGCATCGAGCCCTACAGTAACCGATCCGGTTCTGAGTTGATCCAATCTAAAATAAAGCCCCAGGGGGGGGTTATACTACAACTACATTTTCAGCTCGCTATCGACATTGAGAAATGGTGAAGGCGGAAGACCTCGTCTTGAGGTACTTCCTTCCTATTCGTTCCGCGTACTTTAGGAGTAAGGGAGTCCCAGAAGAAGGAAGCGTGGCCTATTCGGAAGTCTTGAAATGGATGAAGACGAGTGAGGCACTCCAAATGCAGGCCGTAATGGATTTGTTGGCTGGATGTGGAGTTGAAGAAAGTAATGCCAGCGGTATCGAGAAGCTGAAAACAAACTATATGGATCAGGCTTATCGCGTATGCTGCTCGCTGAGGCTTGAGTTCACCTTTGACAGTCGTGCGTGGGACTACTACACCCTCGTTCCTGAACAGTATCGCAAGTACTCGTTGCTGGTCTCCTCTTCCTTTACTGCTCATAAGAGAGCGCCAAAAGCAGGTAAGGAAGGGTTTCGTTCAGCTATTGCTACTCAGTTTGAGAGAATCTTCTTTCTCATATCTACGGTGCTTGCAGTTCAGGCAAGGTATGGGCCTAAGAAGACAGCAAGGGGAGGAAGTGCCAGTACCAGACCTCCACCCAAGAAGAAGCACAAGAAAGCAGCAGTCGAAGTCTTAGGCAGAGCCGTTTTGCCCTCTTTCACTGTCACTAAGGAAGTAGGCCAGCGCGTCGGGTTCGCCATTCAAAGCGTTATTCGAGCCTGGGACGTATTCGCGCATTCTGTTCACTTCCCATCAGCTGAGGTCATGGTGGCACCCTATACCTTGTTCAACGGCCAAACATTTACGTTTCATGTCATCAAGAGAATGGCAGAAGGTTTTGCGCCGTCTGTGCAGAGTCGTTGTCCGAAGCTTTCAATACAAGCGTCGTTGAGTTCTGATCAAGTCTACGCGGAAGCCTCCACTAGGGAAGAACGTCTGGACGCAAACTTTCGCGAAATAGCTGAACTGTTTCTAGGAGACGTCAAATCTGTGGTGCTCTCTGATTCTCTGTACAGCGGGAAAACGGGTGAGCAGATGGATATGCTTCGCAAGTTTCAGTCCGATCCAGTCAAAGAATCTCTTCCGCCGAGGTTCAGAGACGTCGAAGAAGCTTACGGGTCATCAATCGGGGGGTCCCTGCCTTCTCAAAGCAGCGCTGCAGCTCCTCCTTCGCTACCCACAATTGAACAAAGGATCATAAAGACCAGGCGACGTGGACTACTCTCCAACAATGACTCAAGTCGAGGTCCCACAGAAGTTCACCCTGTTGCTCAAGGAACTTCACATTCTAAACGTGGAGAAGTGTTCCTGGATGCGAAGGAATGCAATGGAGCGGAGAACTGCGAATGTTTCCTGGCTTGCGAAAGACTTCAAAGTGAAATGATGAAGTATGCACGAGTCTATGAATGTTCCTTCGAGGATCTCCAAGAAATGGACGATTCTCTCTCACCATATGGAGGGTATGAGAAAGAAGTGCAGCTGCTGTTAACAGATCCTCCCTTCAATCACCGTCAAGCAAACGAACAGCCGAACTCAGAGCATGGCTTCCTGAGCAAGAATCAGATGGAGCAAGTTGCACAGTGCGCGAGCACATGGCTCCGTGATGGCGGTCACGCTTTCATTTTTTGTTCTCCTGTACAGTTTCAGGACTGGTTCAAAGTGCTCCAGAGCGTAACAGAAGAGAATGAGGTGGTTTTCAACGTTGATCCATCTCCTGTGGTCATGATTAAGGAGCCTGGTCATTACTTTGGTAATGCTGGGAAGAGGACTACTGCCCTGCACTCTCTTTCCATGTTGGCTATTCATGCTACAAAGCGCGGCTTGAGCAATACAGAATCCTTTGAACTGGTCGACTACTCAAGTCATGGGCATAATACTTCTCGGTATCCAGGCTGGACAAACGTCATTGATGGTGTTACAAGGCTTCTCCCAGGTGAGCAGCTTCGTGCAAAATCTGCAAGTGATCGTACTCGATCACGAGTAGTTCGTCGCGAGCAGAAAAAGCGTTCATTGCTGAAGGAGATCATCTGTAGGTTCTCCCTTCCGGGAACTCCAGTACTGGATCTGTTCGGCGGGACTTACTCGTGTGGCTCGGCCTGTATCACTCTACCACAGCATCGGAATTTTTTGGATTGCGAGCTTAAGGGATATGCACACAGGACGGCCAAGAAAGCTCCCGTTGAATCATTTGCCGCTGCTCTACTGGACAAGGACTGCGATGTGAATTCAACATCAGAACAAGTTCTAAGCGATGCAAGACTCGTCATCTCCCATTTTCGTTATACACAAAGGGACCGTGGTTGGGAGGCTCCAGTTGGTTTCCCAGGCTTTCAGACATTGCCAGTCTACGTTACACGATTCATATCTGCTCTTTGGGGCGTCCCGAACTTCGAGCGGAGATATGGGAAAGTACCGGTCTCTTCCTGGCCCAAATGTATGAAGGGATCGCTCTGTAGTACTCGCAGCGATGTTCTTCTGGCTCTGGCTCTAGACTGATCCCATTTGGGTGTGTTTGTTCAGAAGTCCACGATCCAGCACCATGCTGCAGGAAATGGTTTATTCGCCTCGAGAAATTTTGTTAAGAATGAAATGGTCGGATACTACTACAGAACTCTCGTATACGACGAAATAAGCTCTTGCTCGCAGCGAACTAAGAGTTACGGTGAAGATGGTATCCTCGGTGCAACTGTCAAGGATTTCACGACATTCGGCTTGCAGATACCGTTAAATAATAGTGGTCTTACCGTGGAACGCGTAACGGTTCAGGAGGTATACGTCGTTGCCAAGGAGTTTTGCGCTTGCTCAAAGATCAACGACCCGAAGTATGAATTGGAAGACAAGGAAAAGGAGATGGCCGAAGCAGGATTAGTCGCACCAAGGGAACAGAATGTAGCCTTTGCTACAACTCGGGTGACTTCAGTCAATGACCTCAGCTCGCATATGGTGATGGAGGTGGTGGCAACTAGAGATATTGTTCCCGGAGAAGAGCTTTTTGTTTCTTACAACAATAGTTAGAAGCAGAGTTGCTGTGCATAATCCTTTACTTATAGATACAATACACAACTGAATGTTTAAAGGTGCCTACGATCGGTTTTTTTTAAACACACCAAGTCTCCACCCACTTCGCGCAGGATATCCCTCGTATTGGCCATATATCTGATAAAAACCACCTTCCTGCAGGGTCGGTCTGTGTCGAACAAGGCGAGTTTCATCCCCCGCTGAGCAGGAACTTACATCTGCGGCCTCACGGGCACAAGCATGCAGAGCCATGTCCCCCCGGGCATTATTGTGGAGCGGAATCAGAATTCTCCCTGGGCTTGCCGTCTCAACCGTGAACAAACCAGGTGAAATCCTCTTGCAAGGCACAACCAGGGCATATAACCCCGTACGATGCTTCTGAGACGACCTGGAACCGTTCATGGTATTTTTTGTCTTAACCACGAAGATTGGAGATATCATCGAGAATGCTCGACGTGCATCACTTGATCCCACTACAGGGGCAGTGTCTACAGTGAAATCATCCCATCTCAATAGCTCTTCTTTGGAATTACAGGTAATGCTTTGTATAACATCACCAGGAACCACTCTTACGAAAGTTCTCTTCAGTATGTCAGTTTTTCCATATGTTACGACCCACCGTGCCTCCGTGCACTCCGTAATCAGGCACTCATTTCCTTCAACATTCGAGGTGATGTTCGTATCAAGATCTACGTATGTTTGCAGAAAGTCCCTAGCATCCTTGTGACACTCGTTCGTTTTTAAGGCTTTCTCGATACACTTCGACGGCTCCCAAGACTTACTTGAAGATATTAAAGAGGACATCGCTTTCCTTCTAGTCCTTAAAACGTGTAAAACGGGTTCTGGGAATGCTGCTTGAAGCTGATTTCTTAGGCTTTCATGTATTGGGGAGCACCATTCGGGACGACCAAGTAGGCGGAGCACTGATCTCCAAGTTTCATTCGTCCAGTCGGAGCTACTCTTGTCGACGTCTTGCAACTCAATACCTAAGCGATTAGCCCAATCGTTTGCAATCGCATGCTCCATTGCTTGGAGCTGTGAGTTCTTGTAGTTGGACTTCAGTATTCCGCGCTTCATGTCTTGATGAGCCTTTTCCAGCACAAGTTCTTGTATAAACTGTACACTTCCAAACGCCGGTAATATGAATGTGTAGAACTCCAATAGCCGATGTACATTAGGCTTGTCCAACGCTTGCCTCGCCTTCTGGGAGCTCTGACAAAGGGCTGCTAGTTTCTCAACATACCCAATTGAACGTTTCTTGAGCGATTGAAGGCGTTGCATTCCGCCTGATCGATTGTAGTCATGCACAGCATTCGGTCCGTCGATGCATGCAGCCGGATGAAACTGAGTTCGAGAGACAAGTTCCTGGAAGTCCTGTAACAAATCGAGACATTGACTCACAAGTTCGTCTTCAGGCTTTCCTGTCCCATTAGCAGTACAGTACAACTTCCAGGCACTCTTGAATGCTTGAGGTGCGATAAGGAGGAAAGAGTACATCGCCGAGATGCTCATGCTGTATACTTCCATTCTCTCGATATTCATGAGACGGTTCTGGTAAACTAGGCCTCCTGAAGCCAGGTTTTCCTTAGCAAACTCCTCCGCATCTCTTCTCACTTGTACCGGTACGTGCCTCAATGTACAATTGATAACATCCTGAGCCAAGCCAAGAAATAAATGATCCGGAGCAACAATGCAGGACCGATAAGCATCAAATATAGCAGGAACTACAAGTATGCCTTCCGAAGAACGAGGAACTAGATCGCGTACTTCTTTGAGAGATATGCTCAGTTGATGTAACGCATTGAGGCTAGCTTCAAAATCTTCCGGACTCTCCATACCTAAACCTCTTAGTTCCTCCTTGGATATTCTCGTGTTACGGAAAACTTGAAGTCTCTCTTCATTGCGACAGAAAGCTGGATGATCACTAAGAACATCTGTCCTGTACCCGTAGGCAGAACCGCCTCTGCCCGACTTGTCGTATCTTGCGAAGTAGCGTAAGTGACATGGTACATTCGACGTGTGGCCGAGAACGTCAATTGTCTCCGATATCGCAAGGTAGTCTGCAATGAACCCAACACAATCCAGGAACACAACGATTTCTTTCCCATCTGAATCCTTAGTTACAAAACCTTCCACACTGCCTTTCAAAATGTCTCCAATAAATGAAGACAGCACTTCATTCGTAGATACACCAGGTGGAGTCAAACTTAGCCTTCTTAAAGCCCCAATCGATGTTCCTTCATCTGGGAATATACCCAGAGGCATCATATAGCAACCCCCGATACTTCCATTCTTCCCAACATGGGGAGTGAAGCCGTCTGAGTACAGGAAGAACCTGTAAACAAAGTACTTCCGGCCATCTGACAGACGACCTTCCGGAGGTGCTCTATTCCCATTCCGTTCTTCCTGGATCCCAACAAACAAGTGATCGGCTTCTGCAACCACTTCATGTACTAGCCCACGAATGAATTCTTTTCCGTGCGACCAGTTATCAGCTCTTTCCCCAGAACGGAGGAAGACTATACTAATACGGAAATCACAGTTCATTCCTAAGCTTGTTCTGTTCCATTCTCTGAACACCACGTATGCAATCCGCGATGAATCATTATCTATTGTAAGCACGGAAACGGGTTCAACCCGAACTAAGAGGTCTCCCACCCGAAAAGGAACGCTCTCCACATTACGAAGCATATTCTTACTTCGTTTCTTCTTCTTCATCTTCAAACCTCTTGAGATCTCTTCAGGCCCATCTTCAGCGCTGTCTGCCTCAGAGTCCAAGTCTTTGTCTAGTAATGTTGCGACAAACATAGAATGGACTCTTCCACAAAACGAAATGACGCCTTCGTCTTCATCTGTTTCACCCTCAAGGCCACTTTGGCGAACACTTCTACGTATCGATGGGGAATCCTTTGCTTTGACTTCAAGCAAAAGTCCTTCCGCGATCGCCGATGAACCTCCCGATGTGTTGCGGATTCTAAAACGTTCGATTATATCGCTCCTATACTTCAAAATCGGTGCATCTTCTATAGTTCGGAAACATGGAAAGGGGCCGCCATCCGATTGGACAATTGCATCTTCTTGGTTCTTTCTTCGAATTCCGAGAAGCTTCTGCACAGAATGAGTAGCCAGATCCATTTTAGCGCAGTCGCTTGGTTTCACTATAATCACAGGAGCTCTCTCGTCTGACTGGAACGTTCCAATGCCCGACCTAGCACCACCCTTGCAAAAGTCTACTGGAAAAGTTCGAATCTCGGTCTTAACAAATGCATGTGTGCGAGCAGAAGGACGAATGATTTTCTTAATGGTGGATGTGCTGGGGAGAGTTGCATCCTCAGACAACCAGTTCAAGAAAACAGAAAACGTGTCGTAGGCTTCTTCCGAGAACCGCTTCGTTCCGGTCATAGCTAGTAGAGATGTAACCGCACTCCATTTCAGCGGAAGCAGCCGTGTATCTCTCACTGCACTTTCGGGCCCGTGCACCGCCTCGGTGTCTTCGACGTCTTGCACAGCACTAATGATTTCTTCACCTGTCTCTTCGAAATTGACCAGAGCTCTATCTCCTGACGAGCTAGGAGACATTACTCTCCCACAATTCTCAACCCCATCCTGTAGCCCGGAAGCATAAGCCTCGTGCAAGTGACCCTTTGTTCCAGCCTCATATGTTTCTGAAGTGAGGGCTTCATCCCTTTGCCAACTCGAACGAGGAGTTGGCATCTGGAGAAATGGGTCGTCGTTTCTAGAAGAACGAGCATCCCTGCGTTGAACAAGGTTACTACTCCATCGCTTCCGCTTCATTTGAGTCCCTTTTCTTGCGACTCGAAAAAGCAGCTGCTTTTAAAGAATGTGTCTGTTCTGAGGCTTTCGTCGACCAGAACATACACAGCCGGTGGAGAATACGCACCTAGAACGATAAGAGGAAGCAAAGGGTTCCATAAAGGCGAAGACATGGTGTCTGTTTCTATTCATCTGGTAATAACGTTACACGGATGTGTACACGTTTCATCCCGACCGTTTCAGATGAATTTGATCATTTTCACGCACGAAAGGGATCCCAAATTTGGGATCCCTTTCGAATAAGATCTGAATGCTGGCAAAATTGCGCCGTGGAAAAATAACGTCAATTCACATATGAGCCTTTGAGGGCGGGGTTTAGCGTGGCCAGGGATACGAACACTTCGGATCAGATTCGGACATGATTGCGCTCTCAAGTGAGTTCCAAATGTCTAGTTTCACATGTCCAGTCCCATCTCATAAGGCCTCCGCCGTCTGTGCCAGTCCCCACTCAGATCCTCCACCAGGTAAGTACGGGCTTTCCTCGCTCCCCTTCTCAAACTACCAGATTACTAACAAGTTTGCTCTTCGTTTCCATTCATTTTCAATGATCAGAGCGCGCGCGTCGATTACGTAGTCGAGTGCAGGTAAGCCATTCACAGTGACTCCTAACGAGCGTGCTTCTGTAGCAACAGGTACCAACCCAACCACTATCTTCTCACGCATATCACTGAGCTTGTCAACGTACGGATCATGGTCGTGCTCTCCTCTGGAACGCCATCTGAAAGTAAGTTACTCACTGAGTCTGTCTACAGTCCTGAGCGCGATATCGGCAACAACCAGTACTAACCAAAGCAGTGTCCGTGTTCCTAAGTCCTCTCACTTCGTTCTACTGACTTTGCAATGATGATAGTCTCAAAGAAGGTAGTTAATAGTAAGTACATTTAGCTGAAGTACGATATGTATAATGCCCCCTTCGAGTAGCTCAAAATAAATACCATTTCTCGCCCGTGGGCACAGATGTAGGCCCAATTGCACTACCCAGTACTGCCATACCAGGCAGCATCTTGTAGTCCAATACACTGCCCAGACGGGACGCTATGGGAGCGAAATTTAGGATTATATATCCGCCCGCAGGCGAATTATCATTGTACGTAAAAGCACCTGTGGGCGCCACACATAGTATACGCATTACAGCCCGTGGGCGTATTCTAGTCCAATCAAACAACGCCCACGGGCGGGAAAAGGGATTAACAAAAGATCGCTCAGAGGCACATGTTCTGGGGTAGATTTTGCGACATTGTGGGTGATTTTTTGAGTCAAATGTTTTGAGGCCGTGGGCAGAAAAAATCAAACGCAAAAATTGCCCGAAGTTAGCCATTTTGACCTTACTGTGTACAGTGCAATTTGAGATTTTTAGCATATTTTATTGCACTGTGAAAGCGAATTGTTGCCGCTGTTGGCCACAAAACTTCCTATTGGTGGCACTTGGAGTGCACCCAGAGGACGGCATGAATGTATGATAGTCCTGCACTCGTACTGCCCTCCGAAAATGCTATGTAACCTGGAGTGCGAGGTGAGTGCACTGTGCATTGCATGCTGCATCGCATTTCTTAGTGCACTCACTCTGCACACAACTTGCGTCCAAGTCCATAGTTTACGTCTCGTGTAGACTTCGTTTATGCGGATGAAAAAGTCCATTGAATAGCGAGGACACGTATGCGTACGTGTGACACGATGCGTACGCTGCGGCCCCCCCGTCGTCGTCGGCGGGCCGGAGGTATGACAAAACCAACGCTGTCTGCGAGTATGAAGGAGGAGCTGCAACATCCCTGTGTCAGGGTATGCCTCTCTCTTTTCCTTGGAAAAGAGAGTCCCCAGATCTCTGGCAGAAGGCGAATTTTCAAGTTGGTCAAACGAATACGACTCAAGCTCGCTTGCACGAGCCAAGAACACAAGATGGGCGACACTCCGCGCGCTGATTTCTCAGCCACAACAGACCGCGTCGAGGAGCTGCTCGTGAAAGCTCGCCTCATCGCCAAGGGAAAGTCTCCGAGCGAAGCGGGTATCGACGCCTCGTGGCTCGGATCCTACGGTACCATCGCGCGGCGCTGCCGGGACGATCTAGACCTCGGCATCTCGCGCTATCCGTACCAGCTGGCGGCGGGAGGAGTAAACCCGTTCGTGGGTGGATTCTTCCCGCACACGTCCTGGCAGCTCCGCGTCGACCTCGAGAAGCACGCGAGTCTGCGACCGATCGCTCAATACGAGTGCAACTACGTCAACGCCACTGGGTACGGGCTGGCGTTTCAGAAGACGGCGTTCGGCCTGCGAAAGGAGACTCTCGACACCGGCGAACACACCAAGGCCGAGCTGTACGACGCGTGGGCGCAGATGTCTGGTACCTATGCGCTCCGCGTACTCGGTCTTCGCGTGGAGTTCTACAAGCTCGCGGCGCAGGACCCTCTCCAGGCGAAGCTGTTCTTCCCTTCTCTCGAGCGTCGCAATACAGTCAGCGCTTCCGACGACCTCGAGGAGCCGCTGGAACGCTTCGACAAGCAGATGGCCACCCAACTCATGAAGGCCGTCGCCACCCTCAGTGCAAGCAACGCAACGAAGCGTTCTAAGAAAGGGGGCGACGGCAACGGCCAGTAATCCCAAGAGGACTTTCGCGTCCGCTTTGGCTCGAGACCCAGTCGAGAGTGGAGGCATGGCGCGGGCTGGGTTGCTCGGAATATCTTTGACGAGCAATCCAGTACGGGATACACGAGAACCCGACGACCCCATTCGTGTCCGGACACGGATGGGATATGGGAAGTATCCCGCAGTCCGAGGAGGACCGCGCTTTCGCGAGCGTGGACCTCGAGGAAGGGTGCCGGAGGGGCATCTACGCGGAGGTAAGCGAGCGTCACGCGATGCTGGAGAAGGAGGAGGGAGCTGTCATATCCTCAGCTTTTGTCGTGTGGCAAGATGGAGCCGAAGGTCGGAAAGGGCGATTTGTCGTCAACCTTTCCGTTCAGTCGACACACTGGCCGAAGGGCTCTGTACGAATGGAGTCTATAGCAGAGTTTGCGATGACTGTGCAGAAGAACGACAAGTTCCTTTCCATGGACATCGAAAAAGGGTACCGGCACTTCCGTCTGCATCCGTGTATGCAAGACTGGTTCATTTTCCGGTACAACCGCAGGTACTACCAATGCGTCGCCTTGCCCTTTGGATGGGGACGATCGCCACTATGGTTCACAATGCTCATGTCCGCTTTCGTCAAGAAGCTGAGGCCCGAGGGACTCCGACTACTGGCATACTTGGACGACTTCCTTGTCGCTCCTTCATCTCATGGCGTGGTGTCCTCGTCGGAGCATTGCAAGACCGGACGGATCGTAATTTAGAGCATCATGGACGAACTGGGTCTCAAGCGACACCAATTCAAGGGAGAATGGCAGGGGTCAACGCGCGTGGAGCACCTCGGGGTAATCGTGGACTCTGCACGCATGCATTTCCACGTCGCCCCGAGGAAGGTCGAAAAGGTACGAGGTCTGGCTGCCCAACTTCTCAAGGCCGTGCGTTTTGGGCGCCGGTGGGTCAACCCCAAGGTCGTCAAACACTTTTTGCGGCGTATGCGTGTCACTGAGCTTGGCGATGCCGTGGGCTCGGTTCTACACCCGCGCTCTTTATTGGGATCTTTCGTGCCGTATCCGTCGGGATGGACGTGGGCGCATACGCCTGAGCCATCAGTCCATTCGAGACTTACGCGTGTGGCGCAGGTTGTCTGCGACCGAGCTCGGTGGACGACCAATGACACCGATGACGGTCGATGCGGCAATGCACACGGACGCAGCGGATATGGGATATGGAGGAACCCTGAATGCGTCAGACCACCGACCTGGTGTAAAAGGGGAGGCGCACACTCAAGGCATCTGGAGCTGGAAGGACCGTGCGCGGACGATCATGTTACGGGAACTGAAGGCCATTCGTCTGCTGCTTATGGGCCCCTTGGGTCGGGAGATTGCCCAGTCGGAGCACAAGAACCTTCTGCTGCACGTAGACAACCAAGCGGTGGTCCACATAACAAACGGTCTAGTATCCGCAAGTCGGCCGATGATACGCGAGCTGCGGAGGTTGAAGAGTGTATTGGATCGTATGGGTCTTCACATCAAGTCGGAATGGATCCCCAGTGCCGCCAATCGTTTCGCAGATGCCCTGTCGCGACGTTTCCCACGCGGCGACTTGCAGATAAGAAGACACGTGCGGAGCTCCGTCATGGATGGAATGAGGGCGCCCATCGACGCGTTTCCATTCCGCCCGGTCGGGGAGCATCCCGTATTCTTGCGCCGGCAAGCATTCAAGGAGCTATCGGAGGACTGGAGCAAGGAGGACGTCCATCTACTCTGTCCACCGGTGGAGCTCATCACACCGACGTTGCTGAAGCTCCAGAAGACGAGAGCGCCGGCTCTTTTACTCATCCCGGATTGGCCGCGCCAACCCTGGCACTCAGCGGCGACGCGCATGGCGAGTCGGGTCGACCGCCTGGAGGCGCCGCCGGAGGACATATGGGAGGCGCATCGCAAGATGAATCCATCCTGGCGGCTGCTCTTGCTGGAAGTCAACCTCGGCACACGCGCTCGTCGTCTCGTCTCACGACATCTGCCGCCAGCCGGGTGCGCATGATCGCCGGCGGCAGCGACGGAGCCGCTTTGGCGTCGTCGCTCGTACGGCACTACGCGTGGAGTTCCAGGACGGAATCGACGCGCAACTCACAGTGGCGGACGTGGGTTGAGTTCTGCGAACAGGAGGGAAGACCCCTCCTCCCCGTCACCGAGGCGCACTTCATCGCGTATGTCGGGTGGTTGATGGGAGAGCGCATCGCCGAGCGTCGTTCCGTTACGTCTAGGTCTCTGCCACAGTACTTTTCTGCAGTGCGGACGATGCAGGCGACGCTGTTAGGGACGTCTGTTCCGGACTTCCGTTTCCTTCCCATGGTCGTCCGCGCCTACGCAAAGTGGGAGGAAGACCAGTTCCCGCAACCCACCGTGCGCATGGGTGTTGCAGCAACCATGATGCAGCAAGTTTGGTCGCTGGGAATGGCGTCGGAGTTGCCGTCTCTCGTCCGAGATTGCGCTATGCTGACGTTCAGCTACTGTATGAACGGTCTACGGGAGAGCTCAGTGCTTTCCATACTCGCAGATAACGTGACCCTCGAGTCGGATCGAGTCCATGCTCGTCTTTCTGTGATGAAGGGAAAGGAAGCCAGTGGTGTTCAGCTCGTGGCGTACTCTCGACTGGTATCCGGGGTGGCATCGCCGTTCGACCTGTGGAAGCGATGGGCGGATTGCCGCGGTAACCACCCGCGGTTCTTTGCTCTGGCTGGGGAACCGCCGCATTGGACCCCAGGGAAGCTTACGGCGGCGACCAGGACCTGCCTGTCGGTCATTGGTGTTACTGCTCCAACAGGAGAAAAGTTCACCTCCCACTCCTGCCGCATTGAAGCGCATACAGAGCAGATACTCCTCGGTTTCCCATTGGAAGTCAGACTGGAGCGCTTCGGTTGGGGTCCAAGGAGTCAGGAGATAGCGGCTTTGTACTTTGACCGCACTATCAAGACTACCGCTGCTTCGTTCTGGTTTTTCGGTGGGGCTACACCTACTGCTCCGCCAACCGCTTCCATCCCGGCCACCCTGGGGTGACCGGGACCTTGTGTTCTACTGGTCGAACACGCGGGATCACGCGCTGCTGTTTTCCGATGTTCCTATCTTGGTTTTCGTCTCGTGTAGACTTCGTTTATGCGGATGAAAAAGTCCATTGAATAGCGAGGACACGTATGCGTACGTGTGACACGATGCGTACGCTGCGGCCCCTCCGTCGTCGTCGGCGGGCCGGAGGTATGACAAAACCAACGCTGTCTGCGAGTATGAAGGAGGAGCTGCAACATCCCTGTGTCAGGGTATGCCTCTTTCTTTTCCCCGCCCGCCCTCCCTTCTCAAGGACCATGCCTCTCTCTTTTCTTGAAGTGCTGAAACCCGAATTTGTCTTTGGGAACTCAGGGCGACACACCGCCCTCCTGCCACCAGGACGACGACTGGGTGACCTCCTGCTTTACCCTATCCGACGGGGTGCCCCTCCGAAGAGGGGAAAAGCACGACGGGGAGACGCGGCAAGAAGCCCCCCGGGACGTCCCGGGGAAGGCTGGCGGTGTGCGACCGTCCGGCGAGAGCGGTGGGGATCATTCATACCCCCATGGGCTATCATAACGTGATCAAAGCCACGTGTCAAGAGTGACGGCGCAAGATTCCACGTGTAAGACCGACCTCGGGCCGATTCGCCCGGAGGTTTCTAATGTAGTGATTGATTATGTCGGATAATTGGTCGATAATAAAGAAAATTCTTGTTTCTATCTATCTTGGTTTTCATGGAGGTTGGAGGCGAGGGGGTGGAATTTGGAGCTCGGTAGTCAACTTAGTATTAGTTGAGACGAGAAGATGGTGGGCAAGTCACGTGCAGCAAAGCAATACCACTTTGCTGCTTGCGCTTCTTGCGCTGGTTGATGGGTTGCGTAGAGGGCTAGAGGTCAGAGGAAGCGATGCGCTTCAAGTGCGTAAACTGACTCGTAAACTAACATTGACAGGGCCCCTTCCCCGGGCAGTTGACGGAAGCTGTGCCAAGGCGGTAGCAGATTTGATGAAGTGAGAAGTATCCGATTATGACTTTCAAGTAACTTATGCGCAACGTGGTCGTCAACGACAGAGAAGACAGCGCGAGCTCGAGCCTCGCATCAACCTGGTCTTCCGCCTTGGTGCTGACGCCAATCTTTACGCGCGCATGCAATAACTACCGTAAATAAGCTTCCCTACGTATTTCCGGCACGCAACACCTTCGAGCGTGTCGCTAAACGTACTCCCGCGACATTGCAAACACCGATCCACCCCACCTCCACTCAGTCATGTGATTCCATTGGATTCACTACGACGGCACTGAAGAAAGCGAATGGCAGTCTGTTGGACACCCTTGAGCTGCCTCCTTCTGCTGCGATTGGACAAGATGGGAGGATCTACTTTGGTACTCTGGGTGGCACCGTCCAATTGGTGGAGTACGACGTGGATACTCTTAAGATGACATCACAATGTCACTCTAAAGCATTGAAAGATTCTAAGTACACAAAAAACAGTATTCCTGCTGTCCGGGATATTCTCGCCATAGCATTCGATCCGCGTGACAAGGAGATGAAACCATACGCCTCGACAATTACGATATTCTGGAATGAGCGGGAACGTGTAGATCGGAGCATCAAGGACATATGTTCGAATGAAGCCGTTGGCCGTTTGAAGCCGGGCACTGATCCAACAGACTCAGACGTCTGCTTGGTGTACGACAAGCGAATCGTCAGTGGCATTCCTGTCTCGAATCATGACCACTCAGTGAACGGATTAGTGTTTAGCCAGGACGGCGATTTTCTGATTACCGTTGGTGGAAACACGAACATGGGGTTTCCGGGTTACAAGCTTGGCGGATACTGAGAATCGGAGTACTCTGCTGCCGTTTTCATAGCTCGACTGTCGAAGCCCAGCTTTGATGGGGAGATAAAATTTCGGTTCCCTACCGAACCGCGCAAGCCCAAGATGATTTCTGGAGATGTGGATTTGTACGCGACTGGGTTGCGGAATTCGTTCTCAATCACCATGACAGGGAAACTGCAAATTTACGCAACGGAAAATGGACCGGTTTGAGGTTTTGGAGACCTCGCTGCCGGGCTCCCCGCCGCACACTTCGACGCCCTGCTCCCCCTCCTCCGCGTGTACGTGCGTGGCCGCCGCGGCCGCGCCGCCCGCGTCATCCACGGCGACGCCGTCCCCACCAACGTCCTCGCCCGCGTGCACGGCGGAATCGCCCTCATCGACATGCGCGGCGCACAGGAACATGCCCTCACGCTCGCCGGAGACGCCGTGTACGACGTCGCAATAGTCGTGCAGACCCTCTCCGGATACGACCACATCCTTGCCCCCGTCCCCGTCGACGCTTTTGTCGAGGCCAGGTGGAGGAGGGCGCAGGGCGTCGTCAGGGGGTATGTGGAAGATTCGTACGGCGTGGATTGGGGAGACGTCGTGCTGGTTTTGTGTAGCTAGTTCACGAGCTTGATCCCGTTGCATGAGGGCGCACGGAATAAGAGATTGTTCCCGAGCGTTGCGCGGAGACTGCTGGAGTGCATGCTGTGTGGGAGGACGGGGAAGGAAGACGTTGTTAAGGAGATTGCCGGAGTGCTGAAAGAGGGCGTTTGTCGAGTAGATAGTGGAGAGTCTTGCTGCTAAAGTGGGTAGCCACCCGCATTCGTAAAAGTCCTTCTGCAATGAATGAAACAGAAAGCTTGCGGGCACTGGGGTAATTTGTTAGTGCCCGCGCATCTTGCATGTGTTCATGACATTTGGCTAGAATGCGTAGGCAGAGGAACCGCTCACGAAGGCACGCTGCTTAGTTGGGAGACGTGATCGGGGCGGACATGCGTAGACGTATCCGAGCTGTCCTGTCTTCAAACGTCCTTTTGCGCTTCTCAAATTTCGCCCGTTTTTGATTTTTTTTAGATGGATCAAGAGGCACAGACTCCCTTTGGGAACCCCCGTCCTCTCAAACCGCAACAGTCACGGCTCCCGTCTCCCACCCCCTCACGCCATGCCAGAACAGGCAGCTGTCCCCGACCAAGAAGCCTCGCCGCCCGATGCAGCGGAGCAGGGCAACGTTGAGCAATCGACTGCGACCGAAAGCCTCGTTGCATAAGAACCACCGCATGTCCACGCGGATACGTCCGAGGAACCCGCGATCACTCCCATCACAGCCGCATCCTTCCACCCGCCCGAAGTCGTCTCCAACGTAAAGGGCGTGTCTGTGGACGTCTCGCTCGACCGTGGCGCCCCCCTCGACGTCGACGTCGTCTCCGACCCGGATCACACGCACGCATCCCAGCCGCTCTCGGGGCCACATCGCGTTCCGGACGTTTATCGCCACCCCGACGTGATCCCGCAAGGAGGACCCCATCGATGTCGACAGGACGGAGGATAGCTTCGATGAGGCCGACGACGATGACGTGGCCGACGTTGTCGATGAAGACGTCGATGAGGACGACGCGAACAGCGCGAGTGAACGTGAGGATGGGAAGAGGGGAGATACAATTGATTTGACGGAAAGTGTCGAAGGAACCCCACCTACGATGAGAGGCGACATGGGGGACGTGGAGGAGCACTCCGAGGTGGAAGAGGAGGTGCACGAGGAGAACGGTGAGCACGAGGATGCCGAAGAGCATGAGGACGGCTTGCACACCCCGTCAGATGGGGGCCATGGCGAGAATGACGCCGCTAGCTCGTATGCGGACGCCGCGGATGTGGCTGAGGGGGAGGTTGATATTGACAAGCATGAGGCAGACAAAGCTAGCGGCGAGGGCGGAGACGCTGTAGAAGCCACCGCCCACCCCGGGGACAAGGGAGCCAGAGTTAGTTCCAAGGGAGACGTTGGACAGTTGTTTTGTTGCCATTTTTAAAGAATAACCAATTTTTGCCGTTTCTAAATATCCCACACTGTCCAATTGCGGAACGCTTTCGTCACTCCTCGGGAGGCCATGAACATGATCATTCCTGATCCGCAACACGCTTTACGGTACATTACAAACATCAAATCAACAGTCGTGATTCCAAAAGTCGAAAAACTTTATGGGTATGCAGTGTACAGCCGTCCCCTGCGCATGCAAACGTAACTAATCGCCACTCTTCTTTCCTGAACCCAGCGCAACCCACCTCCGTCTTTTTCAACCGTCTTGCGTCCCTTATTTTCAACCTGACACGACACGAACGTCTCCAACGTTCATCTCCAACTCCTCATCATCGATGATATGATGTGAGAATAGGGAGGCTTAAGACTCCTCGACTCAAGATCCTCTTGTTGATCCGGCGACTAGAGCCCTCACCCTACTCCGCATGACATTTCAGGGCTCCATGTTTCCAACAATAGCGTATGAACGTTTGCTGTACTCGCGAACATCGTCTCCACTTACTCGTGTGTCATCGATCTTCTCTGGAATTTTTTTCAAACAGTGATGATCAAGACCCTTCAATTCTCCCAGTTGCCGCCTTCCTTTTGGCCATATTGGCTGCTTCTACCCAAGGTCTTCACAATCAGCACTAGAGGCCAATCAAATGCGATCCAGAAGGTAGCTTCTAACATTCAGCTCTCACATCCTCTTCACGCAAGAGTTTTCATGGTATCTTCTTTGCATCTATTCTTTACACAGGCGTTTTCCTAATACTCTACCAGTTCATTTCATGGTATACCCGACATCTACTATTTTTTAATCTGGAGGACTTAGGTCGCGTTTCTCATGCGGTACAGTACTTTCAAAGGTCTGACCTTCCAAGCGACGTCGCCGTCTTTCCGCCAGCTCTATCCGCCACCACCAAAAGCTTACCAATATGAGTCGCTCTGTTTTTTCTTCATGAATCAAGGCCTGGTTCACGGTATAATCGCCAGCGTATTTAAACTTTCCGTTAAACGTAAGTACTTTTCAGGAACTCCAGTATTCGTTTTGTGTCCACCGAAAGCCGAAGTAGGGAATTATCTACAATGGAGCCCTTTCGCTTCAATTTGTACAGGATCCCACTTTCGGTCTTCGTCTCAGAACGGCATTGAAGAACGAAGATTCAAGATCATCACGGATGCGATTACTCTCTTGCTATGTTACAATATTCGCGTACATTTGCATTTCATCACGGGGTACCTCGGGGGCTACATGCGATGGACTATTGCTTCTGTCCTATTATTCAGTTCTCAGAATTGTTACATAGAGTCCTGTGTCACGGCGATAACGATATTCGATAACAACGCAGGTATGTTTTCGGGAAATAACTCATTCATATTGATCTCGAATAACTGATGCCACACTCACTTCAATTATTCCCAGTCTACTTTTACTTTTCTCACATGTGTGGAGAATAGTCGGGATGGAGCTAGTAAGTACAGCATGCAGAAATCCAGACGTATCAATCTTGGGGTCTCGTCATAAACATTCCCAGACTCACTTAACCTTGTGTTATGACGTACAAAAGAGAAAACCGTGTACGTTTTCTGCTCTTTCCTCATGGAATATTTGTGTATCGCTTACGTGTGCGTCATTTTATTTTGTCTGAGGAGTTCACAAGGCCAATATTCTGCTCCGTATTTCTCGCCATAGAGCAGTGGTCGCTTTAAGCACATGAAGCTGCACGACCGCGACCACGCTGGGAAACAGCCCTCATGCTTCCCCGTCCACGGCCTGTTCCAACAGCCCTTTTGCTAACCCGTTCACGGCCTCTTCCACGGCCCTTTCCAGGCCCACGAATACAATCGCTATCACGGATACCGGTATGCCCAGCTGCGGAAACACCGCTCATCCTCATCCGCTTCAGGGCTGGTTCAGGTGCATCATCTCCGATATCTGAGGTCTCGACCGCTGGCTTTTCATGAGCTGATGAAATTATTTCATCACTGCGCATGTGTCTTTCTCCAGAATCTGCAGCTGCACTTGTTAAATTCATGTAAGCACGCACAGAATCGGCCATCTGGATGCTCGCATTTGCACCCAGTGGCTTCTTGGACTTCATGCGCTGCTCAGCGAGACTTCGTATAGCCCATTTGTTTGCGGTTTGCTTGAATACTACGAAATCTGGGGACATTGATGCTGTCTTGATAACATATTCACATTGTACCTTATGCGTCGTTCTAGCCGCAGTCGCCCAGGTGAGACTTCCATAATCATCCCCAATCTTGTGCAGCAAAATTAGGTCCGGTGCGTCCTTCCCATCAGCATTCAACTTTTTATCCGGAACGCCCTCTAGGAACTGGATGTACTTCTCGTGGCCGTCTCGTATCTTCGAATTGCGCGCTTTGATCTCTTCGCGAAGGGTGAACGCCACGTTTTGGTTTCGCGTGTACGACGCAGCTCGGCTCGGGCTTGGAATTGGCGGAAGACATGAAGAGGGCTCTAAATGGTCCAGTCTCCGGTTGATCTTATGACTTCTTCCTTCAATTCAAATAAGATCTCATCTTATGCCTTTTCGATATAGCGCCCGAGGGGAGTGGACGTTGGCATACTGCCGCAGAGTACAACGATTAAGAGCAGTGCGCCGACGCGGGATGAGGGTTGAGGAACGTTGAGTTGCAACAAGGGAGTGTTTTGGAGTGGTTTTTTGCCCGTCCCGCGCTTCATACGACAGATTATTTATCCCTTTCGCTTGGAACATCAATTGAATTTAGGCTTCGGATTTTGCTTCGTGTGGAAGACAGCACCGGAATTTTCGTTCGAGGTTGTGTGTTTAGATCCTATTTCTCGTCGATTCTGGTTTTTGGGATGGAAGTTGAAGGTACAGCTTTCGTTGCAATGTCCCGCGAATTCCTGGCTCGTTGAAGTGTTCTACACAATTCGAAAGCAAGATTTTTCCTCGTCCAGAGAGCCAAAGCAGTGAGACATAGACGCCATATCAGTCTCAGGACAGAAACTTATGGTGCGTGGGCCCCCTGTCGAACGTTGCGCCTATCTTTGAGGATCTTCCTAACACTGCTACTTCACCATTTCGCTAGGGTGTAAATTTTTGTGAGACAGAGGTGTGCACCAAAAACCGTGGTGAAGTAATCATATGGGCTGAGACAGCATTTTAATTCCCGGTTAGAAGGTTGGGTTCTTTGAGAACGAAACCAACATGCCAACTAAATATGTGTGTTTGCCCACATATGGATGCCCCTGTTATCCGCGTGGCAGGGCTGTCTCACGCACGACTATGTTGAATCATAGAAGAAATGCGAATAAATCTCTGTCCGCTAAAGGTCTAGAGGGAGATCTCCCATGGGGTCCTTTGGAAGCAAATGCAATGGCTGTGCGTGTTCAATACGAAATTGAGATGGATAAGGGTATGCACCCATGCAGTTCTGACATACGGACGAGAGAAACGATCCTGACTCCCCCAAAATTTCCGGCGCAATACAGGTGAGCAGTACAGACGCGGCTTGTGCAACCTCCAATATCTTGGTACTGTCCCCTCCATCGTCTGTCCATAAATCATCCCCCACACCACATGGATGTTGAACACGAATTCATGATGCCTAAAGGCGAAATATGGCACGGTTATGAAGAATTTGGAGAAGTCTTCGATAGTGGGTCAGATGAAGAGAATGGAGGAGTTATGGTTGAAAATCTAAAAGACACAGGGCCATTTGGAACGTTTGATGTCCCGTCTCTTCTTGATGCCGAAGAGGGGGAGCCTGCGATCGAATTTCGTGATGGCTACTCCTCGGATGAATCAGAAAATACATGGCTCTAGACAACTTCGATGGTTCACGGTACACGTCGTCCGCTTTTGACATGTGAGCTTTCGAAAATCGAGGGGTGGTAGACTTGGCAATAAAGCATGGCATGACAGAGAGTGCCATGAGAGACTTGATAATAATAATGAAAGCACCTTACAAGTGCTGGAAGACTATTACGGCCAACTTGCGAGAGGACTTGGGAATCAATGGCTGTATCCGGGACTATCCTATATGCCCAGGTCATATGTGCTTTTACGATGACAGCGTCATGACTTGTTGTATATGTCACTCCGCACGTACATTGACAGAAGGTCGGGACACCATACGAATGTCTCGGATGAGACTGGCGCCAAGACTCCAGCATTGTTTTGAGAACAAAGCAAAGTGTGAGCAGTTATGCGAATACATGTCATCCACAGTATTTGCATGCGGGAATCGCGTTCGAGATTTTTTTGATGCAGCAGCGTATCGCCGGATTTCTGAGCTTTATGGGGGGGAGGAGGCTGTTGAGGGCGACATATTTTTGGCTGTATGGACAGATGGGTTCCAAGCTTTTCGAAACAAGTCGTACGATGTCTGGCTGATCGCCGCCATTGTCTGTAACCTGCCTCCGCACATACGATTCGATGTGAAAAATGTCGTTCCGTCTGCGTTTATACCGGGCCCATCTGAGCCTACCAACTTGCAGTCGTTCATCGAACCGCTTGTACAAGAGCTGGAAGATATAAATGCGGACGGGGACAGGATTTTGCGTTCTATGATGGCGTCACCGGCCACATACGCGTGCACCTCGTATGGTTTTCAGGGGATCTTCCCGCTATCAAGAAGGTTGCTGGGATTAAAGGGCATAACGGAAAGCGACCGTGTCGCGTCTGTCATATCGAGGGGGTTTACTGCGAGGAGCGCAGGTATACCTACTATCCGGCAAAGTTGCGCTCCGAAGCGGGTGGCCCGATAAATATCAGGTCTCTCCAGGTACGGACGGTTCAAGAAACTAGAGACACGTTCGCTGAGCTCTCGAGAATATCTGGGCAACGAAGAGCAGATCTTCAGACTGCCACTGGCATAGTCGAAGACTCAGTGTTGTTCAGACTACCAAATATTGTGCCCTACATGTCCTTTCCCATTTACATCATGCACTTGTTTTACAATATTGGGAAGGATATGCTTCGGCTATGGTGCTCGGGAGGAAACGATTCGTTTTGTCTTGGAAGGAATGCTATGAAGGAAATTGACCAAGAGCTTCAGCGCTTTGGTGACGGAGTCCCCAGCCAGCTCTATTGCCGATCGAGGGCTTTGAGCAAGCACGGGGATTGGAAATCTGCAGAAATTAAAAACTTCACTTTGTCCTACAGCCTCATTGCTCTACATGGGTACCTTCCAGATTCATATATATCGGGATGGGCTCTTTCTGTGGAGCTTGTCGATCTTTGCTGGAGGCCAGTACTCACTGAGTATGACATTAGAGAAGTTGGAAGGCTGTCAAGAGCGTTCTACGAACACTACGAGAGGGAATATTTCAGGTATCAGCGGGACCGTATGGGGTTGTGTAAGTATTTTTTCCATTTGCTTCTGCACCTTGAGGTGGACATTCGCGAGAATGGTCCACCTGTCGAGTACTCTTAGTACTGGATGGAACGTTACATAG
This sequence comes from Chondrus crispus, assembly GCF_000350225.1. Taxonomy (NCBI): domain Eukaryota; phylum Rhodophyta; class Florideophyceae; order Gigartinales; family Gigartinaceae; genus Chondrus; species Chondrus crispus. Next base: position 208,239 of record NW_005178667.1, on the reverse strand, counting down.
GATGGATTTTGGGAAGACTCAACGCCAGAAGATTGGCAACCCCGTCCTTGTTCAAAAATGCTGTCGTCAATGAGGCGGTCAAGGCAAAGTTTAAGATGCCTTTCAATGAACAAGTGGGGGAGTTTCACAATTTACAAGGCAGAGGGGGTTTTCGCGTTATGGGCGCTGCACACAATCATAGACTCGATGCCAGTAATGCAAGCGACCAGCGTCTTTTTACAATGCTTCAGGGGTATCTCACTCGTAAGTATGAAGGCATAACGAATGCGGAGGCGGAAGACATACTGGGAACGATGAAGTATTGCCATTTCCGCGCAAGGGTGCAGTTTATATGCGGATCTACTGTGCAGACGTCCACTGCATTTTATGACATTCGTCATTGGAGTCGCACTAATCACCAAGTACGAGCGAGTTGTTATTTGGCCTGTGAAATGAATGGTGAACTTGAAGGGGACCTAGATATCTACTACGGTAGACTTCTAAAGCTAGTATCGTTTGAGGTGGATGTGGACTCGGCCTTGGCCCGGAGATGGAGCCATTGGCAGGACACTTATGAGGTCGGTGTTTTTGACTGGGTAGCGGGGATGGAGATTGGGGCACAACGACAGATCTTTAAGAACTGTGAGGGAATGAAAGCATTTTCGGCAAGCTCTGTGGAGGACTTGACCATCATACGGCGCCTTATCAGCGTCATAGATCACACCGTGCCAAGTGCCGCAGTGAGGGATTTTCCGCTTGGAAGCCGGTCAGCAGTACGGCGTGGGATGAGACGCTGCCACCTCGCGCATAATAATTCGCGCGTGGATGCGTTGTTGGATTCGGCAATTTCATCCGGAGACGGTAAGAACAGGGTCTTGCGCGGCAACAGGGGCCGGTGATGTTTGGAATGTAACTGGGGAAGAGTCATAGGGACACTGGTCACAGAGCCAATTTACCTATTGAAGGCTTGAAGTGGGGAGACGTGGTGCGCTGGCATTTCATTGTGGTTTTTCGTTTGCAGGCTGGAGCGTATCTAGGAAGAGAAAAAGATCACATACAGGCTAAATCTTCTTGCGGATCTCAACAGGCTGAAGTGTATGGATAGAACTGTGAGCATGGCGAACTGCAAAAGAACGGACACACGTAAATGAAGCCCGATTCAATAGCTACGGTGGTACGATTCTGAGTAAAGCCAAAAGAAAAGATGAGTGTAATGTGCGCGTCGACGAAGTATTCGGGAGTGTGTCGTAAGGCCCATAACGACATGAAATCCCCGGCTTGTATGTACCCTAATGAGTATGTGTTTCTATGTCTGTAAGGAGTGTCAAATATGAGGTCGCTTTCATCTACGGGGGAGGGCCATGCGATCACCCAAGAAACAATGCATGATCCCATTGCGGTCACAATTGCAAAACGTCACGCCTGCTGCCGGTGTAGCGCGACACTTGTCACAGCAGTAAATAACCATCACATGAAGATCAAATTACACTCCAAAATGTTTTATTTTTTCTTGTAGGGACGTCTGACCCACAAATCGCGGGCTACCAGTCTCTTAGACATTGCATGTGCCCCTTTCACAGGCGCGTTGCTGCTCGCTCCCGTAGTTGCTAAAGCGATTTGCGCCGCGTCCTGTCGTTGGTGCACCAATGCTGCCTTCTTAGCTTGTACTTCCGGCGCGATACCGCTCTCCCCGTCCACAACGTCTCGCAGAGGCGGTGCGTGAGCAAAGATAATCTGCCCGTTCACATAATCTTTTAGCATTACACGCGTCGATCGGCTCTGATCGGGCTTGTTATGGTCGCTCATGAACCTGCGCGCTCGTGCTTGAGTAGAGGGTTTACGCAAAAAAATGATTTCGTTACTGTCGCAACAGGGCATCCGTGTCGGTGTAAACCCTGGGGTTTAGGTTTCCGGTATTGGTTGACGGCAGTTAACCAATACCGGAAACCTAATACCATATACGCCTTCAAAGATGGATGCTGGGATTCGGGCTGCAATATGTAATACAGGAAACAGGTATTCGCCACGCATCTGATCAATAAAAAGCACGCCGCACAGATCAGCTCTGACTTTGAAGACGAGAAATTGGGAAACACAAGCCCAGGACAATCGCATTATAGCACTTTCTTCGTCAAGACAAAGCGTTTAGAAATGTTTTGTTTGACCCAGAGTAGAGGGAACTGCCACTCGCTTGGCCTGATTTGAACTAGCGTCGGCGCTTTCCGTTTGTTCGGTACTAGCGGATGATTGCATGTCACCATCGTGCTCTGCATAGCCCTGTGAATCCTCTTTCGCTTCGCCGCTGGCGATAAATTCAACAAGAACGTTGATCGTGGAGGCTTTTACAACGTTTGGGTAGCCACACATCCTCACGACGAGCCTTTGATTCGGTTGTGTGATTGGGGCCTTGTGCTCAAAACTCTGCAACTTTTCAATGAGGTCGTGAACACCAACGACTCGAGAATCGCTTACAGGTTCATTTACGCTAGCTTTGAATGCGGAAAAGAAGAAAACATTCATGCCCTGAGCCTTGAAGTAGGCTTCCCAGCGATCGATCAGTTGGTTTGAGAAAAGATCAGACTTGTTAAGCACGAGCAGATGTGAACGGCCCATCTCGGTAGTTACATACCGGCACATATCCTCGCAGTAATACAAAAGCGGGTTTCTCGCATCCACAATCTGTACAACCACGTCTGAGCACTCGACAACACGCCAAACCTGTCTCCAAACTTCAATGATCTTTTCAAATAGAGTCATCACGGGGCCAGAGACAAATGAAGAGAGCCTGTTTTCTTCCTCAAGCGTGGCGATTTTTCTCCTCCACCTCAAAAACATGTCCATTTCTTTTGCCAACTGATCTGACGTCGTAGTTGAGTCTTAAGGAGGCCTAAGCCGTATTCTTAATACTTTTTTGTTGAGGAGATTCCGTTTCTGCGCATTGTGACTCGCCGATGCCATGTTTTGGTGAACCGGAGTCATCACAACAGTCTGAGGTGCAAGGGGTTGTGAATATCGATCTGCAATAAAATCTTCATTGGCCATGGTCGCGTTGAGCATGAACTCTTCCAATTCCGTGGCATCGAGCACAGTAGAGCAGACGAGTCAGCAGGAAGACCGGGGGCGGCCGTGAGATGGACGATCTTGGCATTGAGGAGCGGCCGGAGCGGGGGTCACGAGAGGAGGAGGAGTTTGATCGGCAGCGTTACGGCGAGGAGGTGCGGGAGCGGGAGGTCTGGGAGGGCGGCGGTGGCGGCGAACGCGACGGGAGGGGAGGACGGCGGGGAAAAGGCGCCCAGCAGAAGCAGAAGGGTGGCAAGAAGTGTCGGAGCGACGGCGAGGAAGCGCCAGTCGGGTGCCGCCGAGTAGCAAACTGTTCAGAAACAACTTCAGAAATGTTGCACTATCGCACTGGAAGGAACGGGACGCATTAGTCCACGGGTCTTAACAACTTCCACCATCCTTTCTCTCTTCCATGACACAGAGGAAGAACGATATTCCACTCCATTATCTTGTTCTTTTAAATATTACGCATATCTTCCTTTGCTTGAGCGTACCAATCCTCACTCTGGACTGCAACACGATCGAATGTCTCAATACTTGGAATTGGTTTTGGAATCCCCTCCTCATATATGACAAAATTATGGAGCTTCATCGCAATAAGATCAATATGGATATTAGTCTCGACAGTGAAGGATAAATCTTGGAGAATTCTCCACTTTGCCATCAGCATTCCAAATGCTTGTTCTACATGCACTGGCAAGGAAGAATGCCAAAAATTAAATGAGTCCTGCCAATCTGTTGCCTGTGATGCTGGATATGGCGTTATTTAAGACTCTGTGCAGATATATGCTTCATCTCCAGCAATCCAAAACACGTAGTGTAGTAGACCAGCCATCAAATATTCTCCCAAACTTGAAATCGCGTGCGCTAAGGAGTCGTGCGTGCTTCCTACGCATCTTGCCGAAAATACAAAAACCGATAGTTTGAATCAACAGTTGCTTGCACTGGGATAGCGTAGTAATGTTTCCTGCACCAATATGCCGCGGGATTCAGATCAGTTTCGGGCTTTCTAATCTTGATGGAAATTCCATCTAGGGCTCCAACGCAGCCGGAAAGGGGGCTTCCTGGCTTTCGAGATACTGTAAAGGCCTCTGCAGATTGTCTTAATGCCGTCTCATCCTTCGGAAGTCCTGGTAAACATAAAACCGACATAATAGCTTGACAAGTGTCCTTAAAGACCTGGTAAAGGGTGCTCTTGGGTGTGTTATATACAGATATTATATCCAAGTAACTTGCTCCGGCCAACATCCTCAAAGTTACCGCAAGACGTATTGCGGGACTGACAATTTCCCTTCCTGCCCTTTTAGCCATTTCTCTATTTCGTTCCAGATGCGGCCTTAACATCTTGAGCAGCTTGTAGAATGAGTCTCTCGACATTCGGAAACAACGGCGAAAAAAAGGTCTCATCATAATACTTCGTCATCTCTTCAAACGATTTTCTTTCTCCAAATGTGTGAGAATTAGAAACTGTATGGTACTTAGTTTTGCGAGAGTGACAGGAAAAATTCTGCGTCAGTGTAGCAATGATTGATACGACACTTGCAACCAAAACTATTTTCTTCTTCTTTTGCAGCTTCGCGCGAACTAGAAAGTGAGATGACATAGTTAAGTGATGGGAAACGTATGACCCAGAGGAAGAGAAGGCCAAAACAGAATGCTGCACAATATTATTATCCTACAAGATAGAATGGATTGCAATTGGCATGATTGTGTCGTCTGTTCGACGACGGTAGACCTTCTTTTGATCTCGATCAGGTCACGGCCGTCCGCCCTGATCCAAATTCAACATAGCACTGCTCGGTAGATTGTTATTAACACTGTAAAGAGACCTCTTGCAAGAACCAAATGTTTCCTACAGCACGGAAAAGTCCTTTCCCAGAAAAGTACGTCACATCCTGTACCGACCGCTTAGATATCCCTCCACGCAAATGGTTGTGATGGCGTGCAGAAGCTGAAAGAGAAGAATGATTGCACTACCCCATCATGGAAGACGGAGAGCCGGTTTAGGTATGAGGGAATGCGAGGAGTGGGTGAGGATAGGGGGGATAGTTGCTGAAATACCGAGGGGAGACTTGACCTCGTGTTGAACCACAGGGAAGGAAGCGGTTTTCTTGGTACTGTACTTTCAAGGTTTTGTAACGAGATAGACATGGGATGAGTATTGTCCTGGCCATGTGGATCTGGATCCCGATGGGCGAGCTGTGACTTCTACTACTTACAGTAGAGAGCGCACAGTGTCAAATACATTTTTTGAATATTCCAAGAAAATCGGTATGATAGCGGTGGTATCGGGCAAGAAATTCGCTCTGTTAAGACCGGGGGTGAGGCTGGAGACAAGGGTACTGTTGGGGAATTAAACACGTGTCAGCTTGTGACTGCTCGAACGCTGGGCGGCAGTTGCTCCGAAGAGAAAGAAGGCTTGTCGGTTGCTGATTCGTGGGCCGGTGCGGGGATTTGCGCATGGAGGGACAAAGGGAACGTGTCGGAGAGGCCCCGAAGCGAAAAAGAGGGCGGAGAAGGCGAAGGGAAGGGCTAGCAAGAGGGGAAGGGAGAGAAACGGATGAGGGTTCCGGGACCTGGGACTTGGGGGCGGGTTGGAGAGGGAAGATAGGTAGAATAAAAGGGAGCCCGGCGGGGAGAAACATAGAGAGGGGGACAGCAGGTAAAGTCTATGTTTTGCGTAAATGTTTTTGAAAAGTGTTCACACAATTTTCAGAAATGAATTTCAGAAATAGATGATGCAGAATTTCTGCGTGTGTATTGCTGAAAATTCTCGTTTGCGTAAGCTCTGTAATGTTTCCTCACACGCTACACCTTGCGCTCTGTCGTCTTCTGCACTGCCCATCACACGGAAGATGGGGACGCTTGTAACCCATGTAAGGCTCTAGTGTCTAGGTGGCAAATGACCTCATATGAGGTCACTTTTCAACTTATTTTTCTCGACTTGTGCTAGATCAACAAGATGGAAAAATGATACTCTCGACACGGCAGTTGACTTCTGCGTTGTGGAAGGATGGAGTTTGGTGAGATCTGCACGTCTTCTCCAGCCATTTTTGAAATGCCCAAAAAGGAGCCTTTTTTGACCAACCTCGAAACGTTTTATGTTGATATCTTCGAAACCAAAACACCTGTTTAAAAAATCAATTCATCATTGATACTTTATTAGATTTTTAGTCTCTCTGTGCATTGACAACCGCCATCCCAATGTTTTGCAATATGTTATTGCCGAGCGCGTATACGTTAAAGAAATGGTGTCCAAACTGAATGTTTTAAAGTTTCGATTTAATTTGTATATTTTTGCAAAAAAAAGCTGGCCTCTTATGAGGTCAAATTGCTTGTCGTCTAGACACTAGGACTACCGTTTCCCATCAGGGTAATTTGAAAAAGGGTAATTTAGAACACAGCTTCGGAAAGTCTATGTGTCGATAAAACAGAAGCGCTTAATCTGCACGGAAGCAGATCACTCACGAGAGTAGCGCCGGTTGCAACATTCAAGCTTCTCGCACAGGCGAGGAAGCAATACTTGCAAACCAAACAAGTTTATTGTTGTAAATCTCAAAATGTTCCACCTCTCCCTTCGCATACACCATCCCGATAAAGCTCTCCCACTTAAATTCTGGCACACACTGTCTCCCCTTTGGCGACTGTCGGGACACATCAGAAGCTTTGACCTTTCGCTCCCACTCGTGGTACCCGTTGCATTCGAACAATGCAGACTTACAGTCCCTTTCAATGAGTAAATGGGCTGTATCAAAAACCCGTTCAGTAATTGGTCAGATCAGATCAGCCTGCACGATCGAATTTTTCGACACTCGGGGTTTTCTGAGGACGGAAGTCAAGTTGATGCTCCCTCCTTGTCTTGGTACCGCCAACTCTGATTACCCACTGCAGTACTGCAACATCAAGTATTCCTTCGTCCATCAGCCGGTTCATCGGCGGGCACTCACCCTTTTTCGTCAGACCATCTGCTGGGTTGTCCTGACTGCGAATCCATCCGATGTCGCTTATGTCGCCATTGCCATACGCCTGCCTGGTTGCCTCAAAGTCAATCGTCAGCCTCCGCTCCGTCGTCATTGAATTTTTGACTATGACTTTGAAGACGCTGTCAGAATCCGTAAACATAAGAAGGGAATCTTTCCGTTCAGCGTTTGTGTAAGGTCGTGCCTCAGGGAAAACCCATAATCAAATCCGTCCGCGAACGCAAACACCTCTCCTCCCATAGTAGATCTCACGACCCTCTTGGATTTGTAGCTCGCGTAATGAATAATGTTTGTCCTTCCTGTCTGATCACTCAGCACGACTATGAATACAAGCTGCGATCGTTTGCACTCTGCGTTAGCGAACGATGAGTCCGAGAATACCTTCAGCGTTAGATTCTCTGTGTCCAGCCGACGTTGCATGATTCCGCAGCGAGGACGCTGCTTCACGTATCTAATCACTGCGTTGAGCTCAGTCACATGACTTCCATCCCACGCTTCTCCTGTGACTTGTGTCGAGAGGTTCACATCTGCGCAGATGTCGGGACACGAATTTGTCAGCCAGGCGAGGGCCTGTCTACGAGATCGGTACTCTGCCAACGTGCAGTCGGTAGACAGTTCCTTCACTCTCTTGGCATATCTCTTTTGGAGAAGGAGGTAGCTGTCCTCGATGGTCTCAACCTGGATACCTGCGAATGTGAATGCGTCGTATTCTCTACACTTGCTCTCGAATTTCTCCTCCGTCTTGCGTGACTCCTGTTCGAAATTGCTATCTCCCGCGCACAATGTGTCATCAACGTACGTCCCCACCACTCCACGAAGTTTCCCTAAGACAACCTTGAAGAAGCAGGACAGATCTCCTGTGGAAGGTTGCATACAAAGGTCCTCTCAGAGGTGACGGAAGAAAGTCTCGTGCCAATAGTCCCCGCTTTCTGACAAGCCGTAAAGCCTGTACGGTCAACTGCTGAAGTTCCTGACCCGCTCTGGGTCTTCTAGCACCTCCCCCTTTTATCCTATTTCTT
>NW_005178667.1:78452-200101 GCF_000350225.1 Chondrus crispus | reverse complement strand
TTTCAGGAACTTCAGCAGTTGACCAGAGTCCAGTTTCCACTCCTTTGACGTCCTGACGTAAATTTCACGCATTAATTTCCTCGCCGACTGTAGGTACGCCTACGATATGTCTTCTGACCATTGTCTGAAACCTGAGATTGCGGCTAATGCTATCAGCATCCTGATTGAGCCCTTCTGTCAAGTCGTTGTGTTGTGGACGAGAAGGGATTTTTCTACGTCACTATGTCCCTGGACAGCGAAACGGGCCTTGCACGCTTCTTCTCCGGGACCAAAATTCTTGATTGCCACCACAAACCGTCCTCCCATCCCGTTCAGCTTCTTCCCCTGCCGCCCGATGTCTTCGCAACATACAATCTCAAATGTGCCACGCTGTGCCAACCCTTCCATTTCTCTCTGGATGTCCTCTTTCATTTCTTCCGTTTTTGTTCTCGGGTCCGAACGCGTCAATATTTCTGTGATCAAAATACCGGGTAAGGGAGATGATCTGAATTGATCAAAGGATTGTATCAGCCTCTCGAGCTCGTCATCGCCGGATGCGGCAACGTCAGGTAAGAATTGCCAGAGGTTGAATGTTTCGTCTCACCTTCCCAATCAACGAAAACTTCCTTATCCCGTACCATCACGACCTTCCATGGTCCTGTCCAGTATCCTTTCTTAGATGATCCTGTTCCGTTTTCGCGGTAAACGAGCACATGGTCACCGGGGTTGATGAGGTACCGTGTCGCTGGCGGCACACGTCATCTCAATGCCTGTTGTACTCGGAGCTTTGCGGTAACCGATTCTATCTCTCTCCTAGCCGTCTCGAGAGCCTTCATCCTTATTTTCTGTTTCGGTGATTCCATATTCACTGCAGGGAACGTCGGTAAAGCGCCATAGACCAGCGTGGATGGCACAATTCCTTCGGGGCCCTTCAGACCGTTCATTGCCATTACAGAAAATCTCAAGGCCACTTCTGGGTCGATCCTTGGGTGATCATGAAGTACCTTGTCGAACACCTGGCGCAAAGGCTCGCGATATCTTTCCCCTACTCCTAGTGAGTTGTGACGTTCTACCCCGGATATTTAGACTTCGATGCAGTGTAGTGTAGTGACCTCTCTGAAGAGTTTCGATGTGAAACCGCCGCTGTCGGCCTTGATCCGACTTGAGTAGCCCAAGTACACAGAGGCCCATCCCTCAATGAAAGCATCCCATACGTAATGCTGACTGCCCCTTTAAAAGTACTGCGTTCTGATAGTGCGTCTGCGTGTCGAAAATATGGAGCAGCGCGTTACCCTTCAACTACATGAGGTCTACTGCCCCTTCGTGATTAAATTTAATCTCGTCGACTGAGATGGAAACTCAGAAGCGGTAAGGTCGGTCGCGGTGATGTTGGCAATTCCTACAAGCTTCGGCAATCTCGTTTAGAGTACTTCGTGTATCTATGTTGACTTCTTCAGGACGTGCGCGTTTAAGCAAATTGTAGAACTTGTTCTCGTTCGGGTGGAACGGGTGGAGGTGTAGCTTCTGCAGCTCTGAGAGAGTGAAGCAGATGTGTTCCGGTTTCCACTCTATAAACATGTAGCCATGCTTGCGTGTAATGGGTAGATGCTATTTGTCACGGCGGTTGTCGAGAATGTTGTAAACATTGTCTGATACCATTTGCTCCCTGTCCATGGCGTCTAATCCTAACAGAAACGGTATATCTGCATCGACGGCGTCCACGCGTAGAGGTAGGTACTTTCCTTCTGGTATCAGAATACAGATTGCAACAGTGCCGACGCTGTCTTGTCCGCCGATTCCGAACATGAACAGGGTGTTGGAAGGTGACAATCGGAATTTTCTATGTGCAGACTTGCAGTATGCTTTGGCTTGTCTACGTTCGATGACGGATCGTGAGGCTCCTCCGTCAAGGCAAGCGCCTTCGAAGTGCTTGGAGCTGTAACGGGGAAGGCCCTTCGGCTTTATGTAGTTGACGTATTCCACTTGCTTCCGGAGTATCCTTTCGATCATTTTCAGGCGACAGTACGGATGACCGGAACTTTTTGTAGCGATAAGGTGGGGGGTATCAGTCGGCTTTTTGGCCTATTAAGTAGGATTTGCCGGCCGAGCACATCCTTCTTTAAAAACTCGCATCATCCTTGATGGGCCACCCTTGCTCAGCTTCTTTGGCTTGATCATAATATGATCAAGCCAAAGAAGCGATGCCGCATATTATGCAGCATCGTTGAGGAAGTGCACAACAGAAGCCTCATCGATGAAACCAATATGTTCTCTCGCGAAGGGGTGCTCTCTTTCGTTCCGCTTTCCTGTGAGCCCTCGGAGTCAGATCGGCTAGTATTATCTGGATCGACCTTCAGGTGCCCTCGTTGTCTGGCGCTGACAAAGATCTCGCCTAGAGCATAGAAAGCCTCAGTGAATTGAGCTGAATTCTTCGTCTCTCTGAATTTGGCAAAATTGTGTGCAGTCAACTGTAATTCCATTGGTTTCTTACATGTTTTCACTCGGCAATTTTCTTCGCCACAGTTGAAGCATTTCATAACTCTTCTCGTCGTAGATCGTGATGATGATGGGTAGCGACCGAATTTTGAAGGTCCGGCGTAGTTGACCCCTTTCCATCTAGATGAGCGGAATTTGGATCCGTCGGCTTTGTTGCCACTAGAGACGGATGCTGCTGCAAAAGACGACCACTTCGACTGAAACTTTTCGAGGTAGGTGCGGTATTGCAAGTATGTTAACTTCACCACTTCGTGGTTAGCCGACACCATCAGCGCCCAGTCTCGACCCTTAACAACATTCTCGAGGAATATTCTCTTGGCAAAGTCCGTGCGGAGCTCGAAATTTGCCATTGGGGCAAAATTTTCGATTTTTAGTCGTTAGCTCTTTGAGGGCATGTCTCCCTGTCTCTCTCTGTCTTTCCGTCGTCTTCGTAATCGCGTAGTGTAAGTGACGGAAGCTTGTCTGTAACTGAATCCATCTTGGCTTCTGAATAATAAGTACGATTGAGCAGAGCCATGACAGTCCCCCAATTTTTCTCTTCCTTATCAAGGATCTGACTATAGCAAAAGTCCAGCGCCTCTCCTCGGTGGAGGTGTCGAAGGAACTGTACTTTATCGGAGGCTCTTACTTCAGGCTGAACGAAGCTGAGCTTCGTTGCAGACCTGCTGGAAGGCGGTCAGATAGCGCGACCAATTTTCGTCAAGAGTTTCTGAGAACTTGTCCGAGTTGCTTCTAAAGTTAGCGGCGAATACCCTCGAAAGCTTGGCTTTTATACCTTCGTCTCTCTTTTCTGTAAAGTTTCTCGGAGATGCCCCTGTCCTCTTCTCTAAATGGCATATTACGCGGACTGCCTGTGGCGGTTAGTGAAAGTGTGACATCCTCTCCTCGTTTTGCTGCGTCGTAGATGATTAACGCGCGCCTGCGTTCATTGGGATCGATGTCCATGAAGAGTGCATATAAGACGTCCTGAGATATCCGTCTGAGTACAAAGGACGTGACTGTCCTCCAGAAATGTTCTGAGACGTTTGTAAATTTCTGGGTTGGTAACGATATCGGGGTGTGCGAAAGTCTATGGAGGTGATTTCATCTTGAATCGCGAGTCTCAGCATCTCTCCTTGAAGTTCTGGCACAGCTTCGTAGTCCACAAAAAGAATCCTGAGTCCGGTCTGTCTTCCATTTAAGAGTGTAATTCCTCGCCAGTATCTTGTGGTGCCGTCCGGCATTCCTGCGTTGTCGTGAGACGTACAGAGATTCGGGCCGCCTGCAGCTCTGACTCGATTCCCTGAGTTGGGAACGGCATCTTCAGCGTTGGTATTTCTATTGTCGGTCATGTTGAAAAGGTTTTACCTTTATTCGCGAATGTCGATAAAACAGTTGCTCTTAGTCTGCACGGAAGCAGATCACTCACGAGAGTAGCGCAGGTTGCAACGTTCAAGCTTCTCGCACAGGCGAGAAAGCAATACTTGCAAACAAAACAAGTTTATTGTTGTAAATCTCAAAACGTTCCACCTCTCCCTTCGCATACACCATCCCGATAAAGCTCTCCTACTTAAATGCTGGCACACAATGTCTCTACCACCGCCCTCATCCACTTGAACCACAAATGCCTCCAACTTGTTCGGAGGTACTTGCTTTTCTTCTTCTTGTCTTCTTCTCTAAGTCTTCTTCTTGTTCTCTACTACGCTGTGATGAGGGGATGCACCGAATCCCACGCGCCAAATGTTACTCCAAACTCCCATCCCAACTCGGGAGCGGCACATTGAACGAGTGCATCGCATTGGTATAAACCGTCTGAAAAGATGCTCGTTGAGCCAGGGTCAAGGCATTCAGCGCCTCGTATATCTTGTGAGGCTGTAGGTATAACTTGAAATTATGGTCTCTTTGCCATCGTCCTCTAAACTTGATGGCTTCATCTTCCAAGCGTGAGAACAGCTTGTCTGTGATGGCTCCTCCAAAACGTAGCATGTGGGGAGTTACTCGAAAAGGTAACTTTAGTCTACTTGATGCCGCCCGTAACTGAGCCCGGAGTCGGGCGGGTGGCAGCGGGAATAACTCATCTTGTCCGATTAGGGTTGCTGTCTAAACTAGTCACTCGAGCAACATTCATTCGGAGCGGATTCGGAGAAGATAAGGCCGGATTGTAACCGATTCATTTCGGCCTCTTTTGCTGATCTTGATACTCATGGTTCCATAATGAGGCTGTTCTTGACCGGCCAAGAGCAAAACCACGTCACTGACTTGGAGTTGTAGAAGGTCCCCCAACCGAAGATATCGGCTGAAGAGCAGTAGGAGCCCTGTCCCGGTCACCGGGTTTCCATGGGCGAATAGGTCGAAGGCCAAACCGTAAACTACGATCTCGGGGCAGACGCCATGGTGCTTGACTGGTCGTGTAAGCCCCCACTCTTTCGTACTCTGGGTGGATAGTAGTAGCTTTCCTTTGACGGCAGGTAAGAAGAATTCCAGTGCCGATTGGCTTGGGCAACTCCGGCTGGCTTGAGAGTGCTGTTTGAGTAGAATAACTCAATACAGTAGCGAGTGAAAAGGTGGTCATTTTCTTCTGCAGTTCCACACTGTCGTGTTGCTGGAGGCAGTTTTTCGAGCAAGGTGAGGAGGTAGTTTAGATGTTTCTTATATGTTTGTAGAGAGAATTCCTTGACTCTCCGGTGGGCGAGGTCATAGAAGCCTCGAGGGGCCATCGGCGGGATTAAGTGCGCTAGGCACGTAAAATATTTCTGCAATTAAACATCCCACGAGGAGCAAGGAGGCCACTCTTCTACAAATTCGTTGAAGCTTCTTACCCGGCTACGACCTTTTGCGCAAGGCCCCGAGTAAAGCTTGATTGTCCACAAATACGATTATTCTTCTCTCATGATTGGCTGTTGACGGAACGAACCATCGTAACGCTAGGATGAGAGCCTTCCCTTCCAGTATGTGTATTAGGAGAGACACTCTCCATTGGTGTCGGATCGCTATATTTCAATTCTGGTCCCCAATCCAAATATGTTGATCTTCCAATTTTGTTTGACAAAGGCTTAGGGCTTCTTTGGTTCTGCAATAAACAACCCCGCCTCCAGTCAGACTAGCGTCGATACAGATGACAAGTTCACTAAAAGGTTTGTTTGTTAAGCGACGTCCGGATTAGCGGCGATAACTAGACCAAGAGACGACGTTCGTTTCGGGCTTCTGGGCTAGCTGGAACTGCCTGGACGTCTTTAGCCGCCAACTCGTATACTTTCTGCAAGACTGAGAAGAGGGGTCGTCGTAACAGTATGAACCAAGCCCATTTACCGGTGATACTCTGCAGTCCTCGAATGGGCCACGATCTTCTCTCCTCGAACTCCTTTGTGTGATGTATCAATTCTTTGATCTTGCTTGCTTTAGGGAACAGATCCCCGTTATGGTGTACCTCAACCCCTTGAACCTCATTGAAGGTGCCCCTGTTTGGCCAGGATACTTTCTGAGGCTTCGCCGATAGTCCACTTCCTGCCGATTGCTCCATCACAGCTCTCAGGTATTCCTTGGCTTCTTCTTCATTCGTTCCAAGGGAAAAGTAGTCAGCCACGTAGCCACCAAAGTTGAGCCCCGAAATGACGATGGATCGCGTGATCCATCGTGTCATCGGAAGCCTTGCTTTCTCTAGGATTCTTAAATGCACGTTCTGGGCGATATATACCGAATGGGACCAACCCATTGGCATCGAATTTATGACGGGGTAGAGGAACCGTCCTTCGTGGCTCAACCCCGGGAGCCCCAGGTAGGTTCGGAGCCACCCAGGGATTGGCATACGGTGGTATTGGTTATCCATATATGATTTGGCAACATACAATCTCTGTCTGTCTGGGAGGTATAACCGTGCTAGATGCCCAGGATTAGGCAGCTCTATCGTTGGAGGGGCAGCGAAGAAGCTGTTCGCATTTCTTGCATCGATGATTAGCCGCTGCTGTTCCTTGTCGCTTTTTAGCAAGGCAAAGAACCCATTTAGTACCTTTGGACGCCTTTTTACCAACTTAATTAGTCCGGCGTCCCTCAGTTTAAAATGAGGGTCCGGTAATCGTTATCCCTGATGCCACAGAACGGTTTTGCCGTTCGTCTTAAAAAGGCGTCTTCATGAAGTATTCGACTCTTGTCAAGGTATGTCTCTTGTAATCCTTCTGGTAGTAATGCAGTGAAGTCTTCCGAAGCCACTAACCCACCTGCCGGTAACGACACTTTTTCTGGGTTTAGCCAAATCCATATCCTCAAGTAGTTGTACTCGAAAGCTAGTACCACTTTTTCCACGGCCTCCTCCGCATCGAAATAATTTCGGCGGTATGAGGCCTTCCCCATGTCTTGCAAGAATGTGCTCGCCAGGCGCTGAAAGACGTTGCCTGATTGCGCCAGTAAAGGCACAGGCCGGGTGCTCCCGGTGTACAGGGAGTTTAGCCTACGTAGCAGCCCATTTGTAACCTCGGCGATGGTTTTCCTCCCCTTTCGGCGTTGCTGTCTCCGTGAACTTCCTCACCCTCCATTCCGTTCCACGTGTTCGGAACCCCCTACAGGAAGGGGCAGAACATCCCGCGCGTTCATCGAATATAAATTAATGTTGTTGTTGTCATTGTTTTTCTTAATCATCTCCGTCTCCCTGCTTACGCAGAGCAGACTTAGACTTCGTACTCACAGCTAGTTCTTTGCGCAACTTCAATGACTTGTGGAGTTTCGTCCTCATGCTCTCGCTGATCAGGTCCTCCTTATCTTCCTCTAGCTCGCGGGCAGCATCCCAATTCCCGGTCTTATCTGCCATTACCACTGCCGTTAGCGTTCGGACGGAAACCTCTACCTCCAGTTCGTTCTTGGCGCGGATCACCCCCATCGAACTTAAAAGGCAGTCAACAATTTTTGCAAGGGTAGTTGCTTCGCGTCGGTTACGCAATCCTCCAAGTTGTCTTGCTTCCACCCATGCCGACACCGTTGGGTAGTTCGTCAAGGCCTCCAGCAGCATCGTCTCTCCCTCGAGGCTGTCAACCAATAGCGATTGCCCCGGGAACAGTTGCTCTGCCAACCCGGCCCAGAACCTCGCATTACCCCGCCTTCTCGCTGAACCTTGTCGACGTCGCTCGTTTCGATAATCGTCCGAGTCGTCCGAGTCGGATCCTGACGGGGAACCATCTCCGTCTGGTGCGGGCCCGCCACCTATCGCAGCTCGAAGTTCTCTGAGTAGATCGGGCTTTGCCTGCTTCCTGTTTTTCCTTTGCGAGCTGATTTCAGATTCTGGACGTCCTTCTGAACCTTCTTCCTTCTTCTGTCATGCCCGCATTCCTCTTAATATCAAAAGGACTTCCTTCATGCTCCCGGTGGGAACATCACTTTTTGCAGGCACCACCTCTTCCACTTCATCTTCAATCTCAGAATACCCGACTGACTCTAACTCCTCTTCTCCCTCTTCCTCAACTTCCGTTCCCGGGTTGGAACACCCCTCGCTGCGTGTCTTAGCGCGGATACCGCTCGCGCTAGCCTCCGCTACCGACTCTGACGGGTACTGTCCTGCGTACAGCCCCGACAGCAAATCGTCGGGGCGCCCTTCTTCGGGCACCCCTTCTTACTCCTTCCGAATGGCCTTTAATAAAGCCTTCTTAATTTTGGCGTGTTTTCCGAGGAAACCTGCAAGGTTTGCCTCCAACGCAGTCCCGACCATCCTTTGGACATCAGCCACACGTCCCTTGATCCGTGTCATCAGGGACTTGCAATATGTATTTGTGGCATGTCATATACCTCTCATGAATAGTCAACCCAAACTACTCAGAGGGCCGCTTTCACCCACGGCTAAAGCTTGGTCGATTTGAGAGGGCTGCTCCCGACTGAGCTCGAGACTGAAAAGTCCAGTCGTCACCTGACCCCCATACTCGTGTAACAAGGTCTAGGCCTCGTATTCCCAGCGCCCTTGGTCTACAATCGCTTGCATCCCAATTGCCACTGCGGAACTTTCGCAGTATTTTCCTTGTTTCGTACTCTTACCCCTCATAGGCCGAGTCATATGGGCAGCTCGGTACCCGCGCTTTTCCCTGTTCTGCTGTAACAACAGAGAACGGTGTTCTCTTCCCTTTGACCTGGTGTCAGCTTAATCGTAGCTGTAATCTGACATATTGTAGCGTACCAAAGCAGAACCCAAACTCATGTGAGCCACGGACGCGAGCCCCATTATAGCCGAAGATGAGAGACTCATCCGCCGAAGCAGATAGTATCGCGAAGATAGCGGCTCGTAATATGGCAAGGAACTCACACCACTACGCTACTTTGGCCGTCTCACGACGTTTATGTCCACACCAATGGGGGACAGCGAAAGATAGGTACGTTACGATCAAACCTCTGTCAGGCCTATGTTTGTGGTTATAAAGAAAGTATACTTAAAAATTGTGCGCATTTGTGAGAGGAAACCCTCTCCAGGGATCACAGCCCTGACCTACCCTGTTAGCCGGATTATTACTAATCCGCCCAGTCGACACCACGTGGAGGTGGGGTAATAATTTAGTCGACCAACACAACCAGGCGTCTAGCTTTGTCTTTGTCATGATAGCCATAGTCAGCCATACGGGTCCACGTAACACACGCACACACGCTGCTTGTCATGCGACGGCGGAGTCTGCCTCTTAGGGCGATCCGTCTTCGAGCGGACAATAAACGAGGTATCGTTCCTTGCACCACAGGTTATGGACCCGAAATCGCAACCGCTGCAACATGATCACCCCCTCCACCACAACGCCCCCAACGTCACCACCACCACCAAACTCACAACTTACCCGCACCCACCGACCGACAAGACAAAACCCCAGATCTCGAGTACCGACCTCCGCCTCCGCTGTCCAGCGTCGAAGGCCCCAACTCAGATACGCCTCCACAACACAGTGTTGAGTGCGAAACAACCCCTCCCACCACACCCCAACTCTCGTCCCCCACCAACCCCTTGAGTGCAAAGAATCCCCTCCCGCTGCCCCACGCCCCGACCAAACACCGACCGCAATGGCTCAGGCAGGCCGATCCCCTTCTGACGAAGGACAACTCATCGGAAAACTACCCATCTTGCTTCCAAACGGAAACAATTACCACATATGGTACCAAACAATCCAAGACATCTTCGTAATCAACAACATGGAGAACATCCTAAACCCTCATGCCTCACCGCCAGCACCAGGAGATCCACTCTACATCAATCACCGCCGGAACTCTGCCTACCTCGGCATGGCGATAGTGAGCAGTCTCCCACAAGAAATCTCTCCCGCTATCGATTTGGAGCTCAACACCTCCCCACTGCAGCTCACCGAAGCAATCAAGAACCACTTCACGGAGTCCACGTCCATCGCTCACACGATCCTCCGCCAGGAAGCGCAAAGAACAAAATTAGCCATGACCGACTCCCTCGACACTTACCTCCAAACACACAGAAATCTACGCCTACGAATGCGTCTAGCAGACTACCCCCGCATTCAAGAGGACGAATAAACCACCATCGATTTCGTGATCCAAGGACTGGACATGCACGAAACTTTCAAACACTGCTACGACAGGTGGATCGAAACCGACACAATGCCAACCACAATAAAAAACCTCGAACGTCGTCTCAACTCTGTACAAGGCCGTGTCACAGAAAAAGACACCACAACCGCCACAACGCCACAAGGAATCCAGAGTACACCAACATCCCCAAAACCCCCACCACAAAACGAGGGAAACACGTCGCTACCTCGGGCGAGGACATGGGCGAGGACGTGCCCAACCCCCGTGGCCCCGCCCATGGACCGCGCACCCGCCCGCATACACATAACCACCCTTCTACGGTTACATCCTCCCACAGTACCCCACACCATGGGTTCCTCACACCACGGCCAACCTCGCGGTACCCCCCGTCTCAAGCCCCGCCGACCCGAGCGCAACCCCCGGCATACCAACATGATCACAGACGACGACCCAACAACCCTGCCCCAAGACACCATGGAACCAATACCCACTCACGGAAACGATGACTGTCATGGTACGAAATTTGCACTGGACTCTGGCGCCTACCCGCTGCACATTACCCGCCCCTCATCCAACATGCGCCCGCTTCGAAAAGTCCTGCGAACTAACACGGCCACATCCATTACCCCACCAGCCACGCATTCTGGTACACTGCTGATACCGACGACCTTCAATAAGAAAATCTCCGTTCCAGCCATCGCAAACCCCGCAATCAAGACCAACTTCGTCTCCGTACATGATGTCGCCCGCCAGTGGGGCACCGTAATTTTCACGCCCCACCATGCCACAGTCATCAACACCAAAACAAGCCCCCACCACACTGTCGCCACGGCTACGTTCTCCAAAGGCCTGTACTTCATCAACACCCCCAACCCTACTCTACAGGCAAAAGCAGCGCGCACAATAACCACAACAACAAGACCCACCGCCAGCGACACCTCCACGAGAAAGACACCCTCCGGTCCCTCCCGACCCACAGTAGGCATCATAAAGCGCACACCTTACGCCTCCCCGACCCCACTCTCGCGCAGGGAAACACCCATCCGCTTTCAACACGACCCCGCTGTACCCCCATCCCCCCTCCCCCACCCCCAAGTCGAACGCGACTTCTACCACTACCACATGATATTCAACCACATACGACCAGCCACACTACAGACAATGGCCAAACGCGGCCTCCTACACACCCTCCCCCCTCCCTTACGAAGAGACCCTCCAGATCCACATGCCCCAGCTGTGCCGCAGCCAAGCTACAGCCCGCCTCCCACAAACCCGCACGCACTCATACGGCACAGGAGATGCCTACCGCAGCGGCATCTGCGGCCCGATCAACCCAGTCTCTCGCCAAGGCAACAAATACATCCTCACTGTCATAGACATGAACTCCGGCTATCTGATCGTCGATTTCCTACCCACCTGCAAAGCAACACCACATCGCCTCAACCACATCCTCGGCCTACTCAAGCGGCACCCCGGCGACACACCCAAGCTCCTCCATACAGACAACGCCCGTGAATATACCTCCACTACGGCAGCCAGGATCTTCCGCCAACACGACACTCGGCACACAACCACAGTCTCGTACACGCCACAAGAAAACAGTATCGCCGAAAGAATAAATGCCACAATCATGAACGCTGCGAGAGCAGCCCTGCACCACAGCCAATTGCCGGCGTCTCACTGGGAAGATGCCGTACACGACGCGGCATTCAAGTACAACAATATAATGCACTAAGGAACAGGCCAGACCCCCACCACAATATGGAATAACCATGTCCCACAAGTGCCCCAATTGCTCGTCTTCGGACAGCTCGGCAGCACACCAGTGCTCGCGAACCGAAACCAAATATCCAAACTAGAATCCAGAGCCAACAAGATCCGCTACTTGTACGCGTCAGACCCACCACACATTGTCGTCCTCGAGACGAAAACCAGAAGAACAAAACGCATGTGCACTATCAACCCCAGACCATATCACCGCTCACCAGACCCCACTGCGCACAGCACGGCAGCATTTAAGGCTTTCTCACCCCACCCCACGCCGATCGAGATCACATCCACCACCCCTGCCCCGCTACACCACGGCCAAGCGAAGCGATACCCAGATGCTCGAGAGTGGGAAATTGCCCACAACTCCGAACTCGACACCATCGCACAGGAAGGTCAAATTTATGTTAAATTTAATAAAAGCAATGATGTGGCTATTTTTGGGGCCAAAAAATGCTGGATTTTTGCCAGCAATGAACGGTGGTCCGTGCTTCATTGGTTCGCGAGCAGCAAAATTTTTGCCAAATTTTAAACCGTTCTCATTCAGCACGGGGATGAGGGGCGTGTCTGGTTCCGGGCAGTGACTGAACCAGAATGTTTTGCTCTAGTGCCAGAGTTGTAACAGAAATGTTTTTTGATACCTCGATGTAGCAAACTGATGTGCTATTTCGCTCCCTGAAAACGCAGCGCTTGGCCGTGATATCTTTAACCTTCACGTGATCAAACCAGAATAAGCTCATGCTTTCCTGCGCTAGTGCCAGACGCGTGCTTGGACCCTTTCAAGTTTTCCCAATCCATCGAATCCTCTCTCCCCATCCGTTTCACTTTCCTTCCCGACTTTGCTCATCCTGTGTTCCTACTGAGGCACCGTGACCCCGCAAAGAAGGTCTGGGAAGAAACCCGCTGCGTCAGACAATCAGCGAGGCCGCTCATCTGAAAAGTCTAACAGCCGAGCGCCTGGAGCCCAGGTTCCTGCGGAACGCCGGTCATCCCCTCGTGTTGCGGCCAAAGCTACTCCCGCGGCAGCTACACAGGAAACTCGTCGGGTTTCAAGTAATACGGTCAGGACGCCCCGAGGCAGTCCGCCATCTGACACGGCTCGCTTCCCGTTCGAAGTCAGGGAAGCGGCCCGTCCGATGCAGCACATTCGCGTTCGCGCAAGCACGGCATCGGCTCGTCTCCGGGTGAAGACTTTTCCCTTTTGTTCGGGGATGGAGCTCAAGGCGAGGAAGATGAACACCCAGAACGCAAACGGGCGAAGCATCGGTTGTTCGAGGTCCATGGACGCGAGCCAGAGGAGGACTGTAGTGCACTGACCCACCTTTCCCTTTTTCCACGGGACACCTGTCCCCGGCCAGCACGACTCCTTCTCCGGGACACACGTGTCCCGCGCGCCACGTGTAACCAGGCGTCAAGGCTCCTGTGTCCAGGTGTCACCCCCCCACGTGTAGTGGTTGTCATACCTCCCCAAGGGGAGTTTCTCCGGTCGTCGCCGCCGTCGTTTCAATTTAGTATCTTTTAGTTTAATTAATTATAGCTCCGACGTCGGCTAGTATATATCCGACGTCCGACCCTAAGTAAATCCTTACGAAGCTTGGGGTCTACAACTCGGGTTTCTGGAACGGAGTCGTAGCCTCGCGTCGGTCCCCGTCCCACGACGGTACCCTGCGAGCCATCTACGTCCCGATTCCCTCCTGCCTCTACCGCGCGCGTCGTCCCGCCACGCTCGGCTCTCTGCGCGACAGCTGTCCCTACCGCTCCGCCCCTCCTGGGCTCTGTTTCCCCACATTTTCCCTTACTTTCCCTACTGCACTTCGCGCCCGGCCCCGTACCGGTCCCTTACGGGTGGTCTTCCGATAACCCCCCCTACACGCGCCCCCGAACGCGCGCGCTCTGCCAGAGGGGGATCCCACACTTCCCCCTCAGTGCACGACATTTTTGTCTCCCGACCTAGAAGTCTACGGAGTGTCCCTTATCCCTTACCGTTTTTGGTCCTAGGTGTTCTATCTCTGTTTCAACAGGTTTCGACAAGCTCAAGGCTATGGTATCCGGGTCCGATTCGTCCCGTGAGACCCGTCCTCGAGACGTGCCTCCGCCAGTTGCGGCGTGGATCACTCGGAGTTGTCGCGAGACTCTCCGAGAAGCGGAAAGATTCACGCTCAATACTGTAGCGGAGAAGCTCGCAGCGCAACCGTCGGCGCTGCGAGAAAACCTCAAGACTTTTATTGAGGAAACTATCGCGGCCCAAGCCGAGGTACAAGCCGCGCGAGAGCGCGATCGCCTAACCGCCCTGGAAGGCGTGCTCACCAAGGCCTGGCAGGCGGACATAGCTGCCAGCGCCAAGGAGGCTGCCATCCTGCGTAAGCAAGAGGAGACCGCCACGGCGGAGGAACTCAAGGCCCTCCGTCGAGAAATTGCCATCTTGAAGACGCAAACATCAGCCTTCGCTGCTGGAATCCCTCCGACTACAGTCGGAGTAGCCACTCTCCCTCCCGCTGAGGGGTTGCCCCCGTTGAATAAGAGCCTGCTCTTTTCCAACGTGACAACGCCGGCGCTGCAAGCCGCGGGGATACCGGTCCCCTCCATGGAGACCGCACCCCACTTCTCCGCCAATCCGCAGGCGTGGCGAACCGCGGCAGGAGCCTCCCGCGAGGGAGCCTCCGCCGGACCTATCCACCTTGAAGGTGATTTACCTTCCCAGAAATTACGGGGAGGGAACCCCGATCAAGGGGGAAGCTCAGACGACGAGGGGAGTGGACGACGAAAAAAGTCCAAACCCAGTCAGAAAGAGCGGAAGGCGAACCGTCGCAAAGGACGAAAGGATGGATACCCCCCGGACGGATACTCGAGCCCGTCCTCGTCATCCTCCTCTGACTCGGAGACTGATTCCGAGTCAGAGTCCCTTACGGCCCCAATGCCGACGTTCGGCCCCAAACAGAAAAAGGTTTCTGTCTGGAAGCCGACGAACCACCGGTTCAGAGGTGTGTGTAACTACCGAGCCTACCGCCTCGTGGATACCGACCCAACCCTGGACGACCGGGTCTACGCTACCACCCGTAAGAGGGTGCAGTACCTCCTCGTGGTCATGGGGGAGTACAAATTCAGCGGGGTAGATCCTATCAGGGTCATCAGTTTCCTGGCTCGCTGCAAGGAAAATTTTGACAACGCCAATATGACCGAGGCGATGGCCCTGATGGCCCTACCCCATCTGCTGGCTCCGCGCGCTAAGGAAGCGTACGAGTCCCAGCGGGGACTGCACCGCAAATCTCAGGGGATCGCGAGCTGGGCCGCCGCCGTCAATTGGCTGGTACGCACGTATGCGACGAACCTCGAGATCGAGCGGGCTCTCACGGCATTGAGGGAGCTACACCAGAAGCCGGGCGAATTGGAAACCGAGTACGCTACTCGAATGTCCACCGCCCTGGGGAGGTGCGGGGACGTGCACTCGGCATACGAGAGGACGACCCTCTTCATCGAGGGGCTCATCCCCGCGATCAAGCCGCTAGTGTTACAAGCTCGCGAAGATCGACCGCGATCCTCGTTCGAGGATACCGTCGCCCACGCGCGTTCGCACGGAGACGCCTTCCGGGCCCAGCACGGGTCTGGGCGCCGCGTGGAGTTCGGGAAGCCCCGCCTGGTTAAACAGGTCCTCGCTGCCCTGGATAGCGCCCCGTCGACGTCGACCGGCCCCCCTCCCAGTTTTCAAACGGCCCGGGGAGCCGAGAACTACCTCGCTGCCGAAGGTGACCTCGCCGGGGAGGCTCCTTCCCTCCCGACGGAAGAATCCTCCTTCAACGACGGAGACTCGCTGTTTTACGGCGACCGGCGCAAGCCGTATCAACCCGCTCGAGAGCCCGCCGAGGGCTTTCGCGGACTTCCACCCGGGAAAACGTCCCGTAATTACCAGAAGGATCTGCGAGGGCCTCCGTCCCCGCAGATCATCTGCTTCACCTGTTATCGGGTCGGGGACCACATCTCCCCCGACTGCGATATGAAGGTGAAGGATGCATCCCTCGTACCCTACCAGTACGAGAAGTTTACCGCGGCCCAAAAGAGCCGAGTGCCTCCGGAGGCGTACCTCCGAGCCGTCGCCCTCCTCAGTTACGAAGCGAACCGGGTCATGAACCATGAAGCCGTCGCCGGCCCGCCGCCGCGTGCGGGTACCGGGACGAGGACCGTACCGCCCCCGGGGAAGCTTCTCCTCCTCCAAAAAACTAGGAGAACCTCAGCCCGCAGCAGCTGAGGTGGACACGGTCACATCCCCGGATCACTCGCCCAGGGTAGTGGAACCGTCCTCACCTCCCGAGACGGAGAAGCGGTACCGGATACTCGGCCGCAAACACACTGGGCCATCCCAGGGAGACCCCGACCCCGAACGGCTCGGTACCTTACGCCGACCATGGCGAAGAAACACCCCCCCGCTTGCAAGGGGTGTTAGCCATCCCGAGACAGTGCTCGCGCTGTCTCGGCGGAATTACAAGGTCTACGCAGACCTTGGATTATCCCCGTCGATATTGGTGCGCCAGCTCACAATATTAGATACAGGGGCTGGCTCCAATTTCGTACGGGCCGACACGCTTCCCTCCGGATGGGAGGCGCTGATTATTCCGGGTGAAATCCCGACGATCGCGGACGCCAATGGGAGACCATTGCGTACGAGCGGCCAAATCCCCCTCGTGTTGCGGTTGGGTGACCGTACCATGAGGTGTACCTTCATCGTCTGTGAACGATTAGCCGCCCCCGTGATACTGGGGTGCGACTTTAACGACAAGTTCGTCGAAGCCATCTACTCCCGGCGGAAGGAGGTGGAACTGGACGATGGTACTAAGATCCCCATCGTCCGGAAGCCGGCGTCTCGGGCCGCGAACGCCCCTCCCCTCCCGACGGAGCAAGAGTATGCCCCGCCGCTGGGCGGACTTCCCCAAGGCTCAAGGTGTCGCGCGCCGTGGAGATCCCGGCGGGCACACAGACTTGGGAATACGTCACAAGTGGACGGGCCGGACTCTCGGTCCTCGAGGCGAACCCGCAGTTATATGCGAAGCATCGGATCTCCCTCTCCAACGGGGTGGTGCACATCACCCCGTTGCAAGAGTTCAAGGTCCTCATGGCGAACTTCTCGACCGCCAACAAGAGGTTGTCGAAGGACCAAGTCGTTGGCTTCGTCACTCCGCATCCGCGGGCGATGGTGCGCACGGCGATGCCGTTGGACGCGGTCCTAACCGCGGAATTCTCCGAGGGGAGCCCCCCTCTACAGGGCGAGAGGCCCCCTCGTGGAGCCCTCCCCCAAGCAGAGCCATCCCCTTCGTCGGAGTGGGTTCCCCTCGACCACCTGCCGGCGCAAGTGCGAGGGCAGGTCCGCACCATGCTCGCGCCCTACGCCGGAATGTGGGATGGAAACTTGGGCGAGGTTCGAGCGACAGAGCATCGCATCGAACTCACCCCCGGCGCCAAGCCGTTTCGATGTCAGCCCTATCTAGCTGGTCCCCGCGCCCGGGAGGCGGAACAAGCCTCGGTTGACGAGATGTTAGCCGGCGGGGTAATTTCCCGGTCCAAGTCCGAATGGGCGTCCCCCGTTGTGCTCATCCCCAAGTCAGATGGGAGCCTCCGTTTCTGCATCGATTATCAACGGCTGAACGCGTTGACCGTGCGAGATACGTACCCCATCCCTCGCATGGACGAGTGTCTTGACACACTCGGGGAAGCCAAGGTCTTTTCTACCCTTGATTGTAACTCCGGGTACTGGCAAATTCCAGTCGCCAAGGAGGATCGACCGAAGACCACGTTTACGTGCCACGCCGGGACGTATCAATTCAACCGTATGCCCTTCGGGTTGATGAACGCCCCGGCCACCTTTCAACGTATGCTGGATATCCTCCTCTCAGGCTATCGCTGGAAGAGCTGCCTCATCTACCTGGATGATATCATAATCTTCTCCAAGGATTATGACACGCACCTCAAGGATGTGGACGTAATACTCCGTGCTCTGCAGCAGGAGGGATTATCACTTAAACTTAACAAGTGCAAGTTTTTCCAGGACTCTGTCGAGTACCTGGGACATATCATCCGACCGGGCGAACTCCAAGTCCACCCGAAGAATGTGAAAGCGCTCTCAGAAGCGACTCAACCACGGAACCAGACCGAGCTGCGCTCGTTCTTGGGAATGTGTAATGTCTACCAACGTTTCGTCGATCATTTCGCCAAGATAGCGGCGCCCCTTACGGCTATGCTCCGAAAAGGAGAACCGGATGTCCTCCCCGATCTGGATGAAGAGCAGACCACGGCCTTCCAGACACTGAAGGAGTGCTTAATTTCGCCTCTGGTCTTAAAACTCCCAAGACTGGGGCGCCCCTACTCACTGGACACGGATGCGTTAGACGCTCAGTTGGGCTGCACACTACTGCAGACCCACGAGGATGGACACCGATACCCCGTCGGATATTGGTCACGCACGCTCTCGTCAGCGGAACGCAACTACTCGACAACCGAGAAGGAATGCCTCGCCATCGTATGGGCGGTACAGACGCTCCGCCCGTACCTGGAAAGGGAGCGGTTCACGGTCAACACCTACCACCACTCCCTGCGGTGGCTGATGAACCTCGCCGATGCGAGTGGCCGAGTGGCCCGGTGGCGCTTGCGCCTTGCCGAATATGACTTCGACGTAACTTACGTGAAGGGAATCAAGAACTGCCTCGCCGATGCGCTGAGTCGTATCCCATCTACGGGAGGCACGACTATCCCGATCGACGAAGAAATTCCTTGCTACACCGTCATGAATTTCGACGATGAGCCTCAGCATCAAGAGGAGACCTACGACACCACCGACGTCGAAATTTCCGCGGGCTGCTACGCGCTGGACCCTCCGGCCTCGATGGCCGCGATAACCCACGAAGACTTCTCTCGTGAACAGCACTCTGATCCATTTTGTAAGGAGGTGACTTCCCGTCTTGAGAAGGGGGAGGGGTTCGCTGAATTGCGCCGGTCCCGATTCTTCGTGAATCAGGAAGGGCTGGTCTGCCGGAAAGCCCACCTCGACGGTGTGGAACAGATCGTAGTACCCACAACCCTCCGGGAAAGGTTGCTGTACTTGTCGCATTATCCGGCCACCTCTGGCCATCCGGGAGGCAGGCGATTGTTCTATACGCTAAGACAGCGGTTTTATTGGCCAAGCATGTCGGTGGACTCCTACTCGACCGTAAGGTTATGTCCCGACTGCGCGAAGGCACGCATCAAACTGTGGAAGCACAACTCTGAGTTGAAGACATTTCCTCCGTCAGGGCCCCTGGAGTACATCGCCATCGACATTCTCGGCGAGCTCCCCCGTACACCAAGAGGAAACCGTTACCTCTTGGTGATGACGGACAGATACTCCAAGCTAACCAGGACGGTCCCGCTCAAGAGGATTACCGCGGAAACGGTTGCGCAATCGTTCATTTCCCACTGGGTGTTCGTATACGGCGCCCCAGTGAAACTTCTCTCCGATAACGGAGGACAATTCACCTCGAGGTTTTTCCTCGCCGTGTGCAAGATACTCTCAATTGAGAGCGTGTTCACCACGGCATATCACCCCTAAACGAATGGGCAGGTGGAAAGATTCAACCGGACGTTGGTATCCACCCTCCGGCATTACCTCGCCGATAATCAACGTGACTGGGATCAGTACACGGATGCGCTGACGTACGGCTATAATTGCACGGCGAACAGGATGATCGGTATGCGGCCGTTCGACCTGGTATTATCCCGGACCCCGAGTCCGTTATCCCTGCAACAAACGCCGCTGTTGGACCCATCCGCCTCAAGGGCGCAGTTCAAGATCCGCTACCTAGCGTGGCTCCGCAGCCTGATGTCGACAGCCAGCCGCAACCTGCTGGCCGGACAGGAGCGGTATAAGAACGATTTAGATAATCGGATACGCCACCCCACCCCGGACTATCGGGTGGGGGATCAGGTACTCGTGAACCGCGAGGCGGCGCTACGCTCCGAGGAGAAAACGGACAAGGACCGGGTTAACAATAAGCTCGCACCGCGAACCGAGGGACCCTTCCCTGTCGTACAGGTGGACGACCACACCGTCACCATCTTACGGGGGACGGGACTGAAGGACCGGCTCTCTGGCGACCGGGTCGTCAGGTCTCCCCCGCTTCGTAGCAACGTGACAGACCCCCCGCTGGGACCGGGGTCCTCAAACGGGGAAGACGAAAACCTCCCCGACGCAACCCCTTCGGAAGGGACCCCCGCGACACCGGCGCTCGCAAGGCCGCGGCCGCCGGGGCTGATGGACGCCGTCATCGGCGGAGGACCGAGGACGCCCTCACACGTCTCGCTGGGTTCCGCTCTCGAATCGGGGCGAACTGCCCCGAAACAGCGAACCACCCCCCGCCGCCGGACTCAAGACCCCGAACGAAGGACACGCGTTCCGTTACGCGCTCGCAAACGGCGAGGGAACCCCACGAGCCAACAGTGGACCCTACGGAACCACCCGCGCCCCGCCGCGACAGGGCCTCCGCCCCCCCGGCGACCGATCCCGCTCAGCGCGCGTTCATCTCGTCGGGCGCGGCGCACCTGGCCGCGAGGTGCACGTTCCGACCCGACGCCTTCCGCGTACCTGTACGCGTGCCATCGGGGCAGGCCCTCCCTCCTGCTTCCTCTGCGGGAGACCCCACCGACACCTACGTCGTGCAATCGCTAGCCGGGCACGGGCCGGGAGATGACGGGCTCCCCTTGTTTCGCGTACGTTGGTACGGGTACAGCGACGCCGAGTCGACCTGGGAGCCCGCCCGTCATATCGACTACAACACGGTCGCGGGATATTACCGAAGGAAGCGGGTACCAATCCCCGACCGCGCTCTATGGGGGCATCCCGACAGCGTGGGAATCGGGAATTAGAGGGATGGATCGCGCCCCAGCACCTCGGTTGAGGTACAATAGCCTACTATGAAGCCCCTGGAAACACGCGACGCGTCGACGCCGACCGCCGCCGGACGCCCTAGCCAGTCAACGCCGCCCACCTGTCGTATTTGATTTTTTGTGGTTTTTTGGGAATGGTTTGATTTTTCATTTTTTGGTTGGGGAGGCCCCCTCCCGGGCGAGAACAGACACCGACCCGTCCCTTCCGGGAGCGGTTGACGGTGTCTCGCCCTGCGGTACAGTAGTCGCTCCCTCTCCCCACGCCCTCGCGGGTCACCACCCCCTGCGGAGGGAGAGAAAGACGCTCCCCTCCCACGTCAAGCAACTGTGGTATCCAACCCGGTCTCCCGCGTTCGTTGGCAACGATCCGCTCCCGCAACAGGACCGAGCCACCAGCCCGACATATGCCTCGTTCCGTTCTCGCGCTTTGCCGCGTCCTCTCCCCGTACGGGACCATCTCGTACGCGGCGACCGCGACCGCTATGCCCTTCAGCATAGCATGTCCCGGGCCCCTACCCGCACGGGAGAGGCGAAAAATTGGTACACGCTTTGACGAAGTCCTTGCCCACGTTATAGCGTGTCCCGGGCCTCGACCCGCACGGGGGAGAAGAAAAATCGGTGCTCGCTTGAAGAAGACGCTGTCTTCGTGAGGGAACCCAGAACTCCTCCCCCGTCTACCGGTGGCACCCTCTACGAAGTGCCGCCCGAAACGGGTGATTCGTACCCCCGAGTTAGGGACGTTTTATTCCCTCGCCCCCGACGAGAATTACCATCCGCGCTGCGCTGTCGCTGACGGCCCGCCCTCACCGCCGCGCGCCGCGTCCCTACTCCCGACTTCGTGTCGTTTTATTCCCTCGCCCTCGACGAGAATTACCTTCCGCGCTGCGCTGTCGCTGACGGCCCGCCCTCACCGCCGCGCGCCGCGACCCCACTTCCGACTTCGTGTCGTTTTATTCCCTCGCCATCGACGAGAATTACCTTCCGCACTGCGCTGTCGCTGACGGTCCGCCCTCACCGCCGCGCGCCGCGACCCTACTTCCGACTTCGTGTCGTTATATTCCCTCGACTCAACGAGGACTACCTCCCGCACTGTGCTGTTCGCTGACGGCCCGCCGTCACCGCCACGCGCCGCGGCCCTACTTCCGACTTCATGTCGTATACTCCCTCGCCTTGGGCGAGACTACCTGCCGCACCGCGGTAATCGCCGATCGTCTCCGGCACGCTGCTACGCGCGGTAACACCGACCTTACGCGTCGCGTCCCCCCTCGTGCGGCACGAGCCCTCCGGAGGCGACGGCCGTCGGGGTCCTCACAGCGTGGTCGCCCGGCACCGGCGACGAGGAGGCCGCGAGCGCGTCCCCCGCGGGCTCACCTGCCGCGACCTCGCTCGGCTCCGACGTCCCCTCCGCGAGCAGACGATGTTGCTGTTCTCGCCATTGCGGATCCTTCAGCCAACCGCGCAGCTCGGCGTCCGTCATCGTCGCTGTATCGCGTCGCTCCACCCCCCTCGGGCGGGGGTCCTCAGTACCCTTCCCAAAACCGACGCCGCAACGCCGGACGCGCCGACCCTCGCCCTCTCGCTCCGCGACCCGGACTTCTCCGGAACGTCCCCCTCCGCCGCCTCCTTCGGCAACCCCTTCCCCTCCCCTCAGTAATTCCGGTTGGTCCAGGCGAAGCGTTCCGCTCTCGAGCCGGACCCAGTTGCCACGGTCCGGGCGGCCCGCGTCATGCTGTCTCCCAGGCGAGTAGTGCGTGCTCCGGGGGTTGTCGAAGTGATGGCCCTGGGCGTAAGGGACGCGCGACCAGTCGATGTCCCCGTGGAGAGCCAGGAGGACCCGTAACTGTCGCTGTGCTTCTGTGCTACCCAGGATGCGCGTCAAGTCCAGCCGGTGCAACCACTCCACGACCATGGTCGGGAGGATGAATAACCGCCCCTCGTGGGCGTACTTCAAGAACCGTCCCGCAACTAAGGCGAGCCACTCGCTGAGAAAAACCATCCAGCGTGCGGACTGAGGGTCCTCCGTGAGACTCAGTCCAAAGTACATCACGCACGGGGGGAATTTCCGCAATGAAGTCCGCAGGGACTTCGTACTGCGCAAACCACGCCGGTATCTCAGGATACCGCGTGCTCAACACCGTCCGATCGAATGTCTTTACCTCCACCCATTCGTAAGCGACGAACACCCCCATCCGAATACGCATGCGTCGCTCAAACTTGAGCTTGGCATGCATCGCGGGGTCGCGCCTCCGATCTGGGGATCGAGCGAAGTCCTCCGGCAACAGAGATCGGTCCCAGGCCATCATGGCCACCGAGGGTTCTTCCTCCCAGATGCGGAGCTCATCAAATATTCGTTTCAGATTCGCAACGTACCCCCGGTCCCCATCCGCCCGATACGCCCAGGTGTCCAGGTTCCAAGCCCGAGGGACAAGCTTGTTGCAGGGGGTACGGCGTATACGTTGGCGAATTAATTCCACGAAGGCCACACGGGTCTCCGTGTTCACCCGTCTGAATTCCGGACGTAACAAAGCCGGCTCCACGACCAGGCGGCGCGAGAAGTCGCGAGAGCCGACAGCTGCCACGCTCAAACCCCCAGGGAGTTCCCCAGTAGACGTCGCGTACGCACGGATCAATTCCGCGTCGCGCAAACCCTCCGGCGCCATAAAAGGGGCTCGCTCGAAGAGTAGCGCATCGTCGTACAAGTTCCGACCTCATAAGTCTCGAGGTCGGGGCCACAGCTCGCCCTCGAGGGCCGAGACTCCCCCGGGCGGGTACATCGGCGCGTGCATCTCGGAGAGGCGGGACGGTACGCGTTCGCTCGGGGATGCCACCGCCGCGGACCTCTATCACGTCGGCGCCACGGAGGTAAGGGACTGGGACGGCGTACTTTGCGTATCGTGGGCTCCGCGTTCGCGCGTCGAAAGGCAGAGTTGTCACAAAACAAAAGGGGGGAAGGGGCACCGAAGGTGAGCTGCTGCGGTGTGGCTCTGGGCGCCGACCCACTTCAGGGGACCCACGAATACCGTTGCCCTCAGCCACCTACGTTCCGCCCCCGATCATGGCTGGCCGGGGATCGTCTAGTCCCCCGGCGGTACACGAGCCGCCATAGTCAGGGCTCGCGACGCCCGAGTATAAGGGGGGGCTACGGTACATATGTAAGGCCCGGACTGCCGCCCCCTGTTACGGGACACCTGCCCTCCGCCGGGACACCTGTCCTCGAAGGGGCAACCCGGGCTCGAGCCACGCCCCCCCCCGGCGTGCGCTGGCCGTGTCCCTCTCCGCGCCGTTCGCGTATCCGTTTCCATCGTATTCCACACGACCCGGAGGCCGCGGAAAACCGCGCTCGTGGCGCAA
Source organism: Chondrus crispus (assembly GCF_000350225.1). Classification (NCBI taxonomy): domain Eukaryota; phylum Rhodophyta; class Florideophyceae; order Gigartinales; family Gigartinaceae; genus Chondrus; species Chondrus crispus. The sequence goes on along the minus strand of NW_005178667.1, from coordinate 176,116 downwards.
GGAAGGGAGCGTGGGAGAACACCGCGCTCGTTGGCGTGAGGAAGGAAGCATGGGAGGACATCGCGCTCGTCCAGGCGGACAGGTATCAGAGAACACCGCGCTCGTTGGCGCGAGGAAGGACAGGTATCGGAGAACACCGCGCTCGTTGGCGCGAGGAAGGGCGCATCGGAGAACACCGCGCTCGTTGGCGCGAGGAAGGGCGCATCGGAGAACACCGCGCTCGTTGGCGCAAGGAAGGACGCATCGGAGGACATCGCGCTCGTTGTTGCGAACAGGGAGCATCGGAGGACATCGCGCTCGTCCAGGCGGACAGGTACGCGTGCTGGTACGAAGAAGTGCGCGTGGCGTGAAGAAGTGGACATCGCGGCTGGCAGGTGCCCGCCCCCCCCCTCATAACTCCGGACAAGGCGATGTCCCGTGCCAGACCACCGGTGGTCCACCAGTCGCCGAAACCAGGGTTCGCGAGGACGCTCTATTCTAAGCGGGGGCTATGTAGTGCACTGACCCACCTTTCCCTTTTTCCAGGGGACACCTGTCCCCGGCCAGCACGACTCCTTCTCCGGGACACACGTGTCCCGCGCGCCACGTGTAACCAGGCGTCAAGGCTCCTGTGTCCAGGTGTCACCCCCCCCACGTGTAGTGGTTGTCATACCTCCCCAAGGGGAGTTTCTCCGGTCGTCGCCGCCGTCGTTTTAATTTAGTATCTTTTAGTTTAATTAATTATAGCTCCGACGTCGGCTAGTATATAGCCGACGTCCGACCCTAAGTAAATCCTTACGAAGCTTGGGGTCTACAACTCGGGTTTCTGGAACGGAGTCGTAGCCTCGCGTCGGTCCCCGTCCCACGACGGTACCCTGCGAGCCATCTACGTCCCGATTCCCTCCTGCCTCTACCGCGCGCGTCGTCCCGCCACGCTCGGCTCTCTGCGCGACAGCTGTCCTTACCGCTCCGCCCCTCCTGGGCTCTGTTTCCCCACATTTTCCCTTACTTTCCCTACTGCACTTCGCGCCCGGCCCCGTACCGGTCCCTTACGGGTGGTCTCCCGATAACCCCCCCTACACGCGCCCCCGAACGCGCGCGCTCTGTCAGAGGGGGATCCCACACTTCCCCCTCAGTGCACGACAAGGACGTCGACGACATTGTGCAGGCTAGTGCAGCAGAGATGGACGAAGTCGTCCAAACTCAAGTTGTGGAAGACGTCATCGTTCCCACGCGTCGTGAGTCCGTGGCAGGTTCCTTGCCGAGTCAGCCACGGGGCTCCAATTTCTCTCAAGAATTTGAGGAAGACTCTAACCACGGAGTACTTCGCGTCATGCGGGAACTGCATGCTCGTTTGGAGAAGCAGCTTACCATTGAAAAGAGGGAAATTCTTGGTGCAATCAAGGCTGTATCTTCTCGCATCTCCACTTTAGAGAGGATGTTATCACGCTGCCAGGACGCCGTCAACATTGTTCTTCTGAATTCCGCACTGCCGAAGACGGGAAAGCAGCCGAGAAGGCCTCTTTGATCGACCTCCTCAGGCCTATGGAGGACATATTTGGAGGGAAATTCATGTGCATTATCTTTACAAAAGCGCGGATAATTTGCACCATGAGAGTTCTTCCTCAGAGAAAGAAAGCGACGGAATCTTTTGAAGGTGGGAGTCGTGACTCACAATCTGAGAAGCTTCGCTTGGACGTCAATAGTTCCGAAGTGTTGGGGTTCGGACTTTTACTTGTCAAGGTCCTTTTGTGGAAAAGGGACCCAAGCGAGGATAAAACCGAGGAGCTGCTGGGTACGAAGCAAGCCCGTCAGTATCTGGTGCTGCGAAAGGCTTGGGGAAAGAGCTTGATTGCAAATGCAATGAAAACCCCGAGTATTGGGACGAAGTCACTCGAAATGGTACATCCGAACATCCGCGGGAAGCTGAAGACCGCTGAGAAACCTTTTTGGCTGAGGCCGGGCTACATAAGAATTATCACAGTCGAGTCTTTCTTCAACGAAGAATTTGCTTCAACGGCCATCAAGAAGGCCCGGCGTGTGGCTCGGCGTCGAAGCGATAAGATGGGGGAAGATGAGCCAATTGGATTCATCAAGGACGAAGACATTAGGGTTGAGATCGTTCGCCGCGTTTTCAAGATGGGTAATCAGTTTCTGAACAAGTCCAGGGAGCTTGGGCGGAAATCCTTCTTTCAAAACTTCTCATATGTTTTCCAAAGTGAAATGGGGTCTCATTCCGGTATGAGAATCCACCCCGCCCGCACATGAACCTCCAAGATATCCCAGACGGAACCTGTCGTACTGCTATGAAGTCGGTCGCTGAGGTGAACCCCATGAATAGGATAGCGTGGAAGAAGCTGCTTTCTGAAAGTGAACCCTTCATATTCATCGCTACGTATGATGTTGAGACGAAAGACAAGGATGGAAGGAAGGAGACTCGAGAAATTGTTATCCGACTCAATGCCATGCACGTCGCCTTGAAGTTCTTGGTTGCTTTTACCAGGTGCGGCAGTGATGAAGACCTGCATTCAATATCCAAGGAATCCTTCGTGTAATTTACATGACTGCTGTCCTGTTCCGGGAGGTCATGCTGATGAAGGTGATTGAGTCGAGCGGTGCATTTTCTGGAAACGAGCAGATGTTGCATGAAGCGGATAGCCAGGATCAACATAATGATGCACGGCGGTCGCGACTGAGATCGCTCTACTCAGATCTTTTGACTGAAGGACAGGGAGAAAAGCGGGGTGAGCTTCCACAACAACTGTCCAGTATTTTGAAGGAGAAGCTGGTGATGTCCGTGGATATGTACAACTCTGTGCACGATCCCCCGGTCCGTTCAGGTTCACATCACGAGGATAATGATGATCTGAGCGTGGTGGACGGTGACGATGAAATCCAGACGAATCAAGTCGAAGACGATGACGATGTATTCATAGTCCAAGACTTCGATTTATAAGGGGTCGTATTTCATGTGATAGTGATACATCTTAGTTCATTAAAGTGATAAATGAGTAAAGCGGGAGATTACTGTAGCATGAATGAATTGAGTTTAGTTAAAAAGGTCCAGAAATTTGGCAACATTGATGAATTGCTTCACATGCGCAGAGACTTTGATAGAGAGGAAAGGGATGTGCACTTGAAGTACTCCTAGTACGTCGCTGCGATTTACATCAGCAAATATAGATTTACAAGGACTGGATTGAAGATTCCATCGCAGGTAGAACGACTACTTCCGGTCAGATGGTCCGCTGACCACGTTTTCAGCACCCATTCCTTGGAAATGCGTTCTTGGAAGTGGAGCTCAGATAGTCTTATGGATTCCAGTGGATGGGAGTAGGTCTTCTCTATGGAATCCCAAGTGCAATCCCGACGAAATACAACGTGCCGTTGTTCATCCTCGTCATCCCTCATAACAGCAAACGAATCTCCAATTGTCATATAGCACGGGTCAGAAAGATATTTGGTGTTGGGACCGGCCATACAGCCTATCACTCTAGCAGACACGCAATTGTCGGTACCTTTTTCCCGCCTCTTTGCGATGATCAGGTCTCTGACAACTTGCGGTGATGCTGGTCCGAGTGCTTCTGACAGGTCTAAGAAGCTCCTGAAGTATATACTCGTCTCCTTCACAACTGATTTCCTGCACATATAATCCTCTGGAAGAATAGAAACATTTGTTCGTAGCTGAGCTTTGACTCTTTCGGATATGGAATCAAACTGGAGCAATGTGCAGTCTGCTCGCGCCTTATATGAGTCTTGCACAAAACATTTCGTCCCACGAGTCATTTCACCCGGGGTAGGACGTGTCGGCGTCTTGAGTAACCAATGCTCTAGACGCAACGAAATAAATTTAAGAGGAATATTGGAGCCCCCAGCAGAAGTGAGGAGCGAGTTCTGAGTCCATAGCGCAGTCGTAATAGAGGATTGCTGTCCTTTCACTACTTCCCCAAGGTACTGAAGGCGTCTGGAAAGGGCATTTACCTCCCGTGTATCTTTGATTGTCTTCTGGTCAAGTGACACATTCGTCGTATGGTTGAGCTTCCTGCATTTTCTACCATGGAACTACCTGGAGCATAGTCGATATCATCTACATCCATCGCCCCGCTTGCCATGCTTGAGCTTGCGCTGATATCCAATCGCACGGATGTATCTTTGAGTCTCCAGCTAAACTTTTGTCCATCTTGTACAAACTCGTTTCCCGCCTTGAAAGTCACCTTGCTTTTACATGCCTTGAATCTAAACGCAGCCTTGTATTCAATAGTCCCCTTGAGCACCTCTCCTCGATCGTCATGAAGGTAGTTGAGACTAGTGGCTGTTGCTGGGAACCATGCCTTACTTTCTTCTTCATATCACTCTCGAATTGGAGGCCATTGCAAAGATCTGATACCATTATCAACTGGTGGATGGTATCTTCCTCTGTTAATTTCCCTTGGAAAGTGATACTTGACAAATTTGTTTGAAATATATACCGAAGACTAAAGAGTTGGGGTAACCATTCGAACGTAGTCAGTATATACATATATATATCATTAATGTGAAATCACCATTTTTGTAACGGTCACATTTATGGATCACAGCTCTGCTCAGAGTCTAAGTCCCATCGGACTTGCACGTGCACTTTTCCAGTAGGGCATGGGCTACAAATCTACCTACATCTTCCAGTCCAGAATGCTTTGCCAGTCAGTCATGTGTCATTGAATAACTGTCCTTTTAATCATAGTTGCCACAGTCCGGAATGCTTTGACAGTAACTCAGGTGTCATGGAATGACTGTTCTTTTAATCACAGTTGCCACAGTCCAGAAGGCTTTGACTGTAACTCATGTCCCATTGAATGATTGTTCTTTTAATCATAGTTGCCACACTGATAAGTGCAACAGGCCTATGGTAAAATTGAAAGTGAGGGGTAAAGGACGGATTCCTGTGAACTGAATCCAGCAGCTTCTGTCCTCTAGGAACGAATTATAGATGATAGCGAACCACGTGACCATCCTTCTTTGCAGAGCCAAGTCCAATCTGAGACGTCGCACCGGGTGATATGCTATCCCCGTACGAAGCACCAGCATGTGAGAGATCTCCTCTTCCAATGAAGACAGAGTCGGTGGAACGTGGACCTTCTTCACCTGCACACCCATGGAAATGTGTCTCTGGGCTATTGAATCCTTCACTGTGAAGTGATGAGAGAACGGACAAACCTAAAGGGGGAATCCATTTTCACCAGAACAAATAAAGAAGTATCCAGGATTCCTTGCGTATTCCAGGTTTCCATTCTTAGATTTTCCAACGCCAAAGTCTGTATGGAGGGACTGCCGAGGACAACACTTCCCCGTCAGCAAGAAGCGACCCCCAGACTTCGGAACACCCATCCCCGAAGTGCCCTTTTCAGGGTCCACGAGTCGAAGTGCAACAGCAATTTGCGCCAGGCGGACGTCCATCATAGCGCGCTTCCTTGCCACCCAAACTGTATCGGCATTCTGTTCGACTTCGGACGAAACACCTGCTAGCGTGGTGATGTAGCGTCCGATGCCCTTATTTCGGTGTTTTCTATCTGTCTCGGGATCGACGTTGAAGATGGGGCTCCACACTTTGTGATTTGCTTCATTCTTCATCGCATCTTCGCCAGAGAATATTGCTTCGTTGTATTCTATCATCTCTTCGATGACGTCCCCTCCATGGAGAGGGGCTTCGAAAGCGAGGTTGGATGGCACACCACTGTCACTTCCGAAACTTTCAAGAATGACGAAGCCCTTCTCCCGCAGCTCAGTCGCCTTGGCCAGGAAGTATTCATTAGCGACATTGTCTAATTCCATGGCTGCGGCTCAAAGAGCCTGTTCCTCCTTGTACTTCAGGGCCGTATTAGGACTCAGACCCGTGGACGGCAGCGCTTTCATGAACACGTTGGACTTCGTCGACCCGAGTTCCTTTTGTCGCATAGCCGCGGCGTGATAGTACACGGCATGATGAATTCGCACCAAGTCTATCCTTTCGACCAGGCAATTCGCTCGGTGACTAACTGGTATGCACAAAGAACGAAGCCAAGGAGTTTGATGCGTTATCGGATTCCCTTTCGGCAACTGACTCGGCGGAAGTAAGGCGTAGTTAACCCAATCCGGGTTCTTCGAAACATTCCATACGGCAGATTCGTGTGCCCCGATCGGGAGTAGACCTCGAAGAATGTCATCGAACTCCCCGACGTCATCTTCCCTTGCCACATCACTTTCGACAGCGGGCGATAAAGCCGATATCCTCAATTCCTCTTCCTTCTCTTCAAAGGCAGTGTTGAGGGCACGGATATTCGTAGTTGACTGGATAGCATCTTCCTGGCCTCGCTTTCTCTTTCCTGTTTTCTTCAAAGGCAGCTGCAGGGAAATCGACAATGGATTAGTTTTAATCCTTTGGCGAATACCTCTCCGAACTGTTACGGATGAGGCCTGTGAGGAGGACCCAGGCCCTTGCGCGTGACGAGGCGGCTGGAACGTATCAACTTGAGACGTAGTCGTTTGAGGTACTTGGCGTGAAGTACCTTGAGAGATAGGCTCGTCAGCTCGCTTAGAAAGCTCCTTAGGTGGAGCTAGAGCTTTCACGAGCTTTTTGCGGAGCATATTGAGACGCTTGTCTTGGTCAAAACGGTGCCCAGATTCATTAACTCCACTCCTGAAACTCTTCATCTGCCTTGCCACAAAGTCATCAATCCGCATCTTGATGCTTCTGCCGACCTCAATCTTCATTTCCAAGACGCTTTGCGACTCCTTTTCGTACGTGTTGGCAATGGTGCAAAGATCCTCATAAATTTCAGCAAAGGATTCAAAGAAAGCATTCTCGTACTCAGTGAAAGCACCGCGCTTCTTTCTCCTTTTCTTCTGACGCTTGAAGTTCGTCGGTTTGTCCGTCTCCACCTCGCGCAAGAAGACAACGACACATGAAATACCAAGAAGGATGCCAGACCTATGCAGGGTGAGAAGCCGACGGTTGCTAAGGTGCGTGATACCGATAGTCCTGGTCGTATCGCAGAGGCTTTTGATGGTGTCGTAGTCGATATCGTACTCCACAAGTCGTAGTGACAAGTGCGCATATCGAGAGTACTGCTTAGCCCCCAGCGGACCAAGTACTTAAAGCTTCATTAGCGCGGCTGCGACACCTGCGACAGTCATCACAGTACGCTGATTCTGCATATCCAACCGGTTCTTCATCATTCGAACAGCCGCTATAGTTGCGTGAATGGAATTTGTGAAGTTTGAGAACCGGATCTTCGACGGGGTGTCGTTGAGTAGAGCACCGATGCCTAGTTTTTCCAAGTCTGAAACGGGTTTACCATCCTTCCTGTACCACACCTGTGCATCGATCCATTCGAACTCCTTTTCCTTTTGCAAGTCAGTAGCCTTGGCCTTATTCATGCCGGTGACACGATGCTGACCGTCGCAAATTAGGGGTTCCATCATCAGCTCATCTAACCCATCGTCTCTCTGCCTCAACATCGTAGAGCGGTCGAAGACCATGTCTTCTGGCATGGCCACAGAGATTGCTCCAGCCGCTTTCAGCAGCCCGTTTTTGAGAAGGCTCTCGGTAATTGATTCAACATGTCTTTCATCAACCTCCTGGAGAGTTTCTTCCATGATTCTGATGTTACTGACTAAGACCCGGACGTGATGCTGCCCGTAGTTGCTCACATCCACTTCAGGGATATCTGGGGCAAAAGACTCGTCTATTTCGATGCCGTTGTCGAGTGTAGCAACTCTCATTTCCTTCACAAACCGGATGTCATCATCAACATTAACCACGTCCATTGGCGAACTGCTGTTGTCAGAGTCTCGTCTAGAAGAATCCGCACGAGGTGATTTTGGTGCATCTGCTTCCAATCCGATTTTTCCACATGCATCTGAAACGACCGCTGAAACGATGTGTTTCGCCGTATCCGATTGTTGCTCTTCACCTTCGAATAAACTTAATCTCTTTCGAACGGACATAGGGGTCTGAGCAGTATTTTCGACATTAGAGGTTTTCTCGGTAGTGGGAGTAAAGACCGTTCCCTCCATTTCCGACACAACCCCCTTGGCCATCATGAAACTGTCCCAAGGGTATCGTGCCCATATGTCGGCAATCTCTCCAAGTGTCTTGGGACAGTGTTGCTCCTCATTGGCCGGGAAAGCGTACGGATGGTGGATGGTCTAACGGTTGTCGTCTATATGGACTTTTTAAACCAGAACGAAGTATTGCGAACCTTTCTCCCAGTCCCCGATGTCTGCAAGGTCGAAAGTTCGGGGCGGCATCTGGCCCTCGGCACCGAGGGTGATATGCGCAGTTCCCACTCGAACTAGAGTACCGAACTCTTCATGCTCCTCCAGCGTTGCCTGACCTCGTGTGATTTTGAAGTCATGGGCAAAGAGGGTCACTTCTGCATCGGCTACAAGTCCCTTTGACTGAAGTTCTTCAAGGGAGCGAACCTTTTTTCCAGTTGCACTGCTAGAACCACGCCCACGCCCACGACCAAGACCTCTTTGTCCCTTTCTAATTCCGCGCTTGGGTGTAGGCATGGTAAAAACCTTGATTTATCACTTGTGATACTTCGATGGGGACAGGAATGGATAGCAGTAAGAGGAGCGGAACAAAAGTGCAGGCTTATGTAGAGAACGAAAAGACGTTGTGTGCGATAGTCGATGAGGTTTCTTAAACGGACGTCAAGAGAAATAGTAATCCAGTAAAGCAACCGCTTAGGTCTTCTAGGTTTCCACTTGAGGTTTCCAAGCAATATTTCCAGTTGAAGGGTACTCCAACCCACGGTGACGCGTCCCGTACGCGCGGAGGGGGCCAATTTCAGCACTCTTCCACCACCCAGACCCTTGGGTGATGGTGACAAGATCCGTTCGGGGTACCCCTGCAGCCAACTAGTGTTGCCTATCGGCGCAGTCCTCCCCCTATGAGAAAATTTCAATGTTCGAGTTTAGCGGCTAAAGCCACTGAATAGAGGACGACCTAGTAGAAGTAGTGGTCGATAAGAAGGAACAGGCGCAACGCAAAACGCAGCGCGAGAAACGATAGACGGGTTTGCGACGCGTTCGGGACCTGGAAGCAAGAGAGACTGTAATTGTGGTCGGAAAGGGCGAGCAGACGCAGTGCAAGTACTCGGTATATGCGCGCCGGTAGGGTGCGAAGAAGAAAGATGCTAGAGAGGAAAAGGGTCGAGTAAGGTCAAAGGGGTAGGAGGAGAAGGACGATTTTTGGACAGAAATGCGTCTACACAGGGGCGATTAAGCTATGGGGAGACGCTCTACAGACCCAAAATCAACGGCCCGGGATGCCCCATGACAGATGACATGCCTGGACATCCCCAGTGGAGCGCTAGGGTGGTGTGCGGCCAAAAAACAGTCAATTTTGTTCGGACGCTCGACCCAGGCACCGGATGGGCACATCGATAGTCGATGTGAAAATCAAATCCTTTTTTGCGCAATTTTTTTGGCTGATTTGATTTCCACATCGAGTGTCGATGTGCAAATCAAATCCTTTTTCTGTGCAATTTTTTGGACGATTTGATTTCCACATCGAGTGTCGATGTGCAAATCAGATCATTTTTTTAGGCAATTTTTTGGCCGATTTTACTTGCACATCGAGTGTCGATGTGCATATCAGGTGTCAAGGACGCGCGTCCACCAAGGTGCCTGCAGGCTCATGCTGGCCGTGGTGTCACCTTCTACCTTTCAGACCGCTGGCGCTGCGTTTTGCGTTGCGCCTGTTCCTTCTTATCGACCACTACTTCTACTAGGTCGTCCTCTATTCAGTGGCTTCAGCCGCTAAACTCGAACATTGACATTTTCTCATAGGGGGAGGACTGCATCGATAGTCAACAATAGTTGGCTGCAGGGGTACCCCGAACGGATCTTGTCACCATCACCCAAGGGTCTGGGTGGTGGAAGAGTGCTGAAATTGGCCCCCTCCGCGCGTAGGGGACGCGTCACCGTGGGTTGGAGTACCCTTCAAGTGGAAATATTGCGTGGAAACCTCAAGTGGAAACCTAGAAGACCTAAGCGGTTGCTTTACTGGATTACTCCTTCTCTTGCCGTCCGTTTAAGACACCTCATCGACTATCGCCCACAACGTCTTTTCGTTCTCTACATAAGCCTGCACTTTTGTTCCGCTCCTCTTACTGCTATCCGTTCCTGTCCCCATCTAAGTATCACACGTGATAAACATGCCTACTCAAGCGAAAACGTCTTCCTTCGGGAAGCGCCTCAAAGCCATACAGGTAGTGCGAGCAGCCGTAATCCAGCAAACTAGGAACGTGGTACCGAAACTTGGAGATATCGCGGATTGGGTTGAGAATAACCTTGAGACCGATGCTGCAAGGAACTACTTACAATCTTTGGGAGCCGAAAATGTATCCGAGGCAGAGGTTCGCAAATCAAAAATGAATCAACGTCAAGTCGCACAAGTCTATGCAATCGTGCAGGCGCTTCTTGGTTTCGGGAGAGGCAATGATACTAGACCCTGGCAAATCTTCGAAATCATAAGCGACATTAACGGCGACAGCTTCAATGCTAGAGGTCTCCAGTGTACGTTTTTTAGCAACACGAGTTCCAAAAGGAATACTGTGAAAGAGCCACGATTCCTTACTTCGCCCGCAACTTCCTTCGAGGCAACGATGTTCCTAATCTATGTGGGAGTAGTTATGAACTGTCACACCAGGAAACAAGGATCACCATGTGCCAAAAGAAAGAAGGTATTGCAGAACTACAAGGTCAATAGGGAGACGTCACAGCGTATTGGCTTTGCTGTTCAGCAAGTTATTCGAGCATGGGATTGCAAGGCCAGATATATGGGATTCAAGAACTGCGAAGAAATGATATATCCTTACATCACCTTGACAAGTGACGACCGTGAGTTGTGCTTTACTGTGTTGAGTTCAGGCTTCTCCCACAAAAAACAGAAGGATACAATCACAGTCAACGCCGGGGCATGCTGTCTTCCCGATGAATGTTCCCCACAAGCATTTGGCCGCATTCCAGTCGTGGATAATGCTCTCCGCGGGGCAGCAAAACTTGTTCTGAGTAATATCCGTTTCCTCGTGACATCGGATTACTTGTATGAGATGCCTCCCATGGCGAATTGGATGGCTTTGGACAGGTTCAAGAAAGTTCAGGAAACGATCCCTCCCATCATCGATGGTTATCCGAACGAAATGGTCAATCACGTGAAGAATTCCCTCCCACAACAAGACATAGAGATGGTTTCTTCTGTAAACTCCACTGAACAGGCGCGACAAGAAAACATCCTTGCAAGGAGTCTATCAGTTGTCGCCAGGCGCAGGACTGCTTCTAAGTCAGTCTCACACACCGACTCTGTAGAGGCGGTGCGGGAAAGTGAATCGGTGAGTAGCGCTCCAGACAGGCCAGAGTCCCGGGCAGGACGCTGGCCTGCACAATCACGGACTCTGTCAGTCACGCAGGAGTGTAAAGGTGAAGGCTGTAAGTGTCGAGAAGCTTTAAAGAATGTCTGCAGGGCAATGAAAAAGTACGCAAGGACGTATAGCTCTACATTCCCAGAGCTATTGCAGGAGGATATCTCATCATGTTCCGAACAAATATTGGAAGGAGACAGCTGGTGATCTGTGACCCACCTTACAACTACCGAAGAGAGAATAATCTTCCGAATTCAACCCATGACAACCTCAGCAAAAGTGACTTGACTGATTGTGTTCGTGAGATCAGTCAGATGCTCCGTGAGGGTGGACATGCGTTTGTATTCTGCTCTGCATTGCAATTCAAACTCTGGTATGACGCCTTCGCATCGTGTACAGTTGTAGTCAGTTCTGATAATGAAGATGAACAAGATGAGGAAGAATCAAATGAAGGCGATGAGGAAGGGCGGTCAGGAACCGAAGACCTCCTAGAAGTGAATCTCCCTGCGGAGCATCTCCGAATTTTCAGTGTGGATCCCTCACCAGTGCTTATGAACAGCATGCCGGGTCATTATTACACGAATGCTGCCATCAAGACGACGGCTTTCAGACGAATTTCCGAGATGGCTGTACATGTCACTAAGAAGGACTCAATTCGAAGGACGCTTTCGCCCTGGTTAACTACGATAACTTCAACTTCGTCTCTTCCCGCCATCCGGCTTGGACTAACATTATCGACAACGTTCCGAGACTAGAAGAGGGAGAGAGGCTTAAGCACCCCGACGCCCCGAAGTCAAAGTTCGTTCCGTTGCGACCGGAGCAGAAACCTCTACGTCTTCTCATGGAAATCATTTCTCGCTTGACTCAACCGGGTGATTACGTTGTTGATATGTTCAGTGGAACCTTTTCAACTGGAGTGGCTTGTCTTTCGCTCAAAAGGCATCGGAGATTTGTGGGGTGTGAACGGGACCCGGTTGCCTGGCTTGCTGCAACAGAAAACTTGGAGGTGGTCTTCGCTCAGAGTGTTCTGAACCCATCTTCTGACATCAACATACCACAGTTGGAATCCGCAGCAGAGCTATTGTTGGCTCATAATCCGGCATTTACAAGGGCCGCTGAGAAGGGCTCAGATTGGAAGCCTCCGAGAGGATGTCCTTACTTTCAACAAGCTCCGGAGCACATTTTGAAGGTCCTAGCCACTAAGTTACAAGCACTAAATATGGTGCAAGAGTGCAAAGGAAAGCCTTTATCAGAGTGGGCGAGGGAATATATCGGAGGCCTTCAAACAGCTCACTGCGAAGATATCATTTTATATGAGTGTATGGTTCTCGGTTTGATTGAGGCTCCTTCAAAGCACTGGAATGATGGCTCTCTTGGTGTTTTTACGACCAGAACTGTTCGGAGGGGAGAGGTTATATGCCCTGTTTATGGAACAATCGTTTACAGGGACTTAACAAAACAAAGTCAGTCCACAAAACAATACGGTGAAAACGGTGTACTTGGGTGTACACCTGAAATGTTCCGCAACTGTTCATATCCGATTGAATTGAGCAAGAGTTTTTGGGGCGTGAGAGAGGTTTACATTGTTCCCGCACAGTTCGGCGTCGCAAGAAGGATCAGATTGGCGACGGGGACTAGAGAGGTGGAGGGACACGGACTTCGGAAGGCGGGGACACCGAATGGGTCCCTTTGCTACAAGCCGACAAAGGTAGCTGACCTGAATTTTGTTTGCGGCCATGATACAGTTTTATATGTCACAACCACGGATATAGAGGCCGGTGCAGAACTTCTAGTCAGCGTATAGAAGTATTCAGAGTTGTGTGGTAGTGCTAAAAGCTGTTGAAGAAAGCCCAGAGTTCTTCTTCCGCACATATACTTATGCTCGACTTGGCGAATACCCTTCCTTTCGCCCCCACACCTGATAAATTCCACCGTCTGGGAGACTCCTGTGTTGTACTGCTGAGTTTGATGTGGATATGAGACACATATGATCGTCGCTTTCTTCGCTCTCCTGTTCGCAGTAGTGCATAACTAATGCCTTTCGAACGTAGCTTCCAAGCTCAACCAGCGCTCTTCTTTCGTTTCGTTGTTGTATTAACACGCGGTATCCATCTTCCTCCGCTTCGCACTCCTTCACTGCGCAATATCGTATTGTTTCCTGACTTTCTTTCCCACGAGCGTCCAGAATCTGGACTTGAAATACGGCTAGCACCATCCAGAACGTTCTATCTTGATCATGCTCAGAATCTTTGTTCTCATGAAGGGTGAATGTGAGATCAGGATCCGCGGTCGAAACTACGCAAGCTTGCAGGGCTTGAATCACGCTACCATAGGATATAGTTGCCAGAACGGATGTTTGGTCCCTCTTTTGCCCGTCTGTTACTTTGAACCACTTCGCAGTTCCATATGTATGTACAGTTACGGAATTTCCATGCTCCGCCCGGCCACTTCTAAGACATATCTTGTGTTTCCATAAATGCTCTAAAAGCTCCCTTGCTTTCAACAGAAATGCAAGGTCAGATGATTGGAACATTTGTGAATATTGACCTCCGTCCGCAGTGTTTCCTAGGTTCATAATTCTTGACTTGTCTACGCGCCAGTCCTTCCTACTGAGAGACGATGATAAAAGTCCTTTCCGATGGAATCGAAGGTTCTGCAGAACAGGAGTTAGGAAGCAGTCCTGAAGCTTTCGTAGTAATCTTCCGGCATCCCTGCAGCCCAGAACTGTCGTAGCCCAAGGGATTCAAAACCGACTTCGCTGACTCAAAGCTCCATCCGTTCTCACTGGTGCCAATGCCTTCAGTCTCAATTGCCAGACGAGTCTTCCAGTCGTTGGCAAGACGATGTTCCATAGCTTGTAATTGTGAGTTTTTCATATTGGATTGAGCCACCCCCCTCTTCAATGACTGATGAGCGCTTTCAAACAACAATTCTTGTACATGTCTTACGCTACCGAACCGTGGCAATGTATGTGTGAAGAACTCCAACAGTCTGTGAAGGTTTGGTTTGTCCAAGTGAGTGGAGGCAAAGCTGTTTGTGCGACACAGCTTATCTACTCAAGATAGGTACCGAAGTGCCATATTCCGAATCTCCAGAAGTCTTTTGGTTCCTCCTTCTTCATTGTGTGTGTCTATTGACCTCTTACCATCTATTCTTGATTCCGGAAAGTACTGCGTCCTGCTCACGGGAGAGGAAAACAGGTCGAGGAGGTTGAGAGCTTCATCGATAGTAGCACAGTTTCCGCTCACTCCCTCGCCAGTGATTTTGTGCACGTACCAAGTACAATTCATCGCTCGTGGTGCTACCAAGAGCATGCAGTACATAGACGATATCGTCATTGAATGTAGCACATGCTTGTCATGGTTGATTAGGCTCTCCTGATATATGAGATGTCCATCCTTCAAAGGCACTTTGGCAATCGCCTCAGCATCTCTGCGTACATCTTTTGGTAGCAATGTTATACAGAGATTCATGATGTCGCGACCAATCCCGAGGAAAAGATGATCGGGAGCCACAACGCATGAGCGATACGAATCGAAAACAGAAGGAAAAACCGGTTTCCTACTGCCAAGTACACGAGGTACACGAGCGCGAAAGTGTTGTAGTTTTGCAGAGAGTTGATGAAGTGCCTGCAAACTTGTCTCAAACGTATCTGCGTCATCCATTCCGAGGGCTTTCAACTCTTCCCTGGATAACTTGGATCTCCTCAATGCAGTAGCCCGGTTCTCATCTCCCGCGAAAGATGGATGGTCGGAATGGATGCGAGTTGTATAACAATACTTGCTTCCTTGAAATCCAGACTTGTCGTACCCTCCATAGCTGCATAAGTGACATGGAACATTGGAGCAGTGCCCTAGTAGGTCCAAAGTGTGGGAGACTGCAGGATAGTCCCCGACGTACCCGATGACATCGAGAAAAAGAACAACCTTCTCTCCTTCTGCGGTAGTCATCTCAAATCCCTTTTCTGTCCCCTCAATGATATCATCAATAACTGCCGCCAGTACCTCGTTTGTAGATACTCCTGGAGGAGTTAACCCAATGGGTCTGATGGCTCCGGCTCCGTTGCGGTTCTCCGGAGCCATACCTATTGGCAGCATGTATACACCACCCATGCTTCCCTTCTTTCCAATGTACGGCGTAAATCCATCAGAGTACAGAAACATTCTGTACACAACGTACTTTCTTCCATCTTCAAGACGTCCACTGCTCTCCGCATCGACGCGATGGCCCTTGTCCATCGGATTATCATCCGCAGATACTCGTTTCACTACGATTTTGTCAAACATCTGGTTGTAAACCCCCCTATTCGTGCCAGTGAGATTCGAAACATTTCTTTCAGAAGATACAACCAAGCTGGCGGCGTAGTCGTCATCACAGTTATGTCTTCTCCACATCCTATACACAAGGAAGGGTGTTTGCGTGGGTTCTTCCGAATCTTCGGCATCTGGCTGTCCTGGAAGTGCAAGTTCGACGACCATGTCACTGGGAAGGAATGCCCGAGATTCTGGTCTCTTCATCTTCATCCTTTTGGTACGCTTTGAATTAGACTGCTCCTGCGGTTCTGTCCAGTTCGGATCATCGTAAGCAAAGAAGGAAGATACAACTGCATCAAAGCTCATGTTTGTTGAGGACGTTACTGCAAACTGGGCTTGCATCAATTTGCCCTTCACCGCGTCACTTGTTTCGAACGTGATGTTAAGAAGGAGCCCTTTTCGAAGTTGCACCGTCAAACCATCTTCGGTTGGAATCCGATAAACAGATAGACTCCCAGCCCTATCCTGTATTATTGGAGTGTCCCTAATATCCAAGAACCTTGGTACCTCGCTTGACGGATCCATATCGTGCCGTCTTCTTTGCACCATCTCCCGCAATCTTGCTGTCGAAAAGTCAAGTTTCGCCCAGTCGCTAGGCCTTACAATCATGGTAGGAGCGCTGTCCTGTGAGGAATACTTTCCAACGCCAACCTTCGACCCAGACTTCGAGAAATCCACAGTAAACATTTCTACACGACAAAGAACGAAGAAGTTGGATTTCGCAAATGGACGAACACGTCTCTTCACAGTAGATGTACTTGGCAGTTTGAGAGGGAGCTGCCTTTCATTCGGTCTCCAGTTCCTAAAGTTAGCAAGTGTCTGATACGCAGTCTCGCTGAGACGTGTGCTCCCAGTTGCTGTTATCAGTGATGCAATATTTGTCCAGGTCAATCGAATTCCACCAGAAGCACCGTCGAACATGCTGTCTATCAGCTCTTCGCACCCTTCAGCTTCGTAGACAACGTCCTGCTCAACGCTCAATCCAATGTCTAATCCAGAAATTCGTTCGCTTTCTTCACAACGGAGCGTGTCATTTCGTTCGGAGTGAGGACTTAATGGAAGTGCCTCCATGCCGTCATGCATCCCGCCTTGTTTTTCTTGGAGGTCGCTTAAAAGCCCGTCTTTCAAAAGGGAAGCATAGAATTCTGATTGGCGGTCTAGTAATTTGAATCCATCCCCTGGACGTTTTGCTGGCTTTGTAGACAGTTGCGTACATGGCCTTGCTCTTTTTCGATGTCTTTCAAGCTGAGGTTCAGAAGAAGATGGTGCGTGCCCATCCGAAGTAGTCCCTTGTGATGCAACATCTTCGGAACGCTTTGCATAAGGTCTGCGTTTTTTAAGAACCCAACGACTCTTGCTTTGACGCCCCATCTGTGACGGTTTCGACCAGGTTTGCCACTGGAAGTGGGGCTGCAGTGAAGTTTGGCATGGACCTCGGCATTAATAAGACTTCAGCAAGCTTACTGCTCTACAGACGAAAGAAGGTCTTTTGTTACATTTGGCGATGCATACGGTTGTACCGTAAATATTAAAGCTTGGTTCAACGAATAGAAACGGCAAGAATGAGATGCTCCTACCCGCATTTTGATGTGATACCGCACGAAAAAAGCTCAATGGATGGCTGTCATTAAGGACAACCATGCCATACCGAATTCCGTAATTTCAAATTGAGATTTCAGAACCTATATTCTGCTACTGACACGTGCCCATGAAAATGTAACTGATTTTCACTCAGATGCCCTGCTTGAACTCAGAAAAGGCGGTAGTTTGATATATCAAACTACCGCCTACTGCATATATAGTTCCAGGACCAGATCCAACTCTCTGCACGCCCCTCGTTCGCAGTCCTGACCCACCACACATATTCTTTTCTGGCAGTTTCATTTCCGCGAGTTGCGTGTTCGGTTGAAATCTCATGCACAGTAAGTGACGCCACTTCTGCCACAATCCTGACCCACCGCACATCCTCTTTTCTGACAGTTTCATTTCTGCCAGTTGGGTGTTCGGTTGAAATCTCATGCACAGTAAGTGACGCCACTTCTGCACAATCCTGATCCACCGCGCATCCTTTTTTCTGACAGTTTCATTTCCGCGAGTTGCGTGTTCGGTTGAAATCTCATGTGGAGACACGAGTGCGCTGCACACGTTGGGTAAGTGAGCGCTTTCTCTAGGCAATATCGTTTTGCTATTAGCTACAAAGCTTTAACGTACGTTTGCACATTCTCTAACAAATTGAAAGTGTCGAAGAACTGTTCTGACCAATCCTCACAGCGTTCCTTTTCTCACTGCAGGTCAACCCGCCCATCGTCTAACTCAGGATCAAGTAAGCCATCAGTACATGTAATGTGACCGTAACTGACCTCTCCTGTTATGTTTCTTGGCGTTGATTATTGTATTTAACGGAAGCGCAATGAACCACTGCCGCGGTATTTCGGTATTTGGACGGGGTAGATGTAGTGTATGTAGCCGTAACAATACTCTTTGGTTGCTACAAATAAATGTGATGTGAACGCCGCTAGAACTGCTATCGGTTTTATCCTTCGGGATGGGACCGTTTCTGGACCAGCGGGGTGACATCACCTCTGCAAGAAAGGCACTGGACTAACATTTCATTGACTGAGAGTAGGTCGCGGCATTACGTCTAGTGCTGCATTGGGGCTGCGAATGGACACATGTTGTCATTGCCCTGGAGCAGCAAAACATAGTCGTCGGTGGCTGCGCGGATGCAGCGGTGATCATCGTCTCATCATTACCTCAATGTAACAAAGTTTGGCCCTGCAAGACCTACTCCGTGTGCAGCTCCAGCCAACCATCTACCGCCACGGGCCAGGTAGACCCGCTGTGCCATAACTATGCTGCTTTCTAGCCAATGGCGTCATTGGTAAAAAATGTGCAAAATCGCGACATGAAATCAGCAAGCGTTGCTACATTTATGACACATTTTCAGCTGGCCCAGACCAAAATATTTGCGCAAATTTTTTATTGCCTCAGATAGGCTGATTTGACCTTCCTGTGAAGAGACTCCGTTACCCAGACCACTTCTTTGTCGTTGACAAAACAAATTCTAGGTCGGGAGACCACTTTTGTAGTGCAATGTGCCTGGCAGGGTGTGAACACAGTCCGACGGTCAAACAAAAAGAAGAAAAACAGCAGCAGCAACAACCAATGCCGATGGCACGCGCTACGGAGCGTTCGAGATTCCCTTCCCCTTGTGTGGGCTTGCAGCCCGCGGTAGCTCGACCCCGACGGGGGGGTTAGGGAAAGATACCCGGCCCGGGAGGATAATGGTGGTAGAGACTTGTGAAGACTTGAATGCTCGACGAGTGCGGGTTGGGCTTGTCTACGAGAATGTAACCGCGGTTCGCTGGGTTGTAAGGCCAATGCTCGACGAGCGTTTTCAGCACCTTGGGTATAATTCAAGGCCTTCGACGGGGGCTTGTTCAGCACTACCCGACGGGATCGTAACCGTGTAGCAACGCTACTATCGACGTGTTGCCCGATGGCTAAAACACCCTCACCAGCGCGATTGCGATCGCGGTAGGCGGTACCAACTCTGTCTTATACAGTAAGACCTTCGACGGAGGCGTCGTCGCAACAGCCCTCGACGGAACTTGAAACAGTAGCAGCGCTACACGACGTGTTGCCCGATGGCTAAAACACCTACACCGGATCGGTCGCAACCGACTCCAATAGAACCAACACAATTAAATGAAAATTAGATGTAGAGATAGAAAAGGTAAAAAGATAAGGAAAAGGAATGGGACCCCGGGCAATAGAGGATGTCGTTAGCAGTGTAGAAGGGAAGCGCGTCGCGTGAACGGAAGCGGTCTGCGACGAAGGCGAGATCTAACTCCGGCAACTCGGGTTGTCTTTACTGACTTGGAGGTCAGAGGGCTAAGGTATATATCGCCCCCGCCGGAGCCACTACAGTAGCTCGCGGCGCTAGATCCTAGATGTAATCTAATGTCAGCAAAATTAATGCCAACTAATTAACTAAATAAAATTAAATAATTAAAAATTAAAACTGTGCAACTATTCACACGTGTGTCCCCCAACCCGGACTATTTTTCATATCCAATTAATTTCCTTTCGTTTCACCCCCCTGTAAACCCCCATATTGCACTACAGTAGACTGCTGGATGAGATTGCGCATCCCGGGACGCGTCTCCATCTGATAGCTGTAGTTCCTGTACGCCTTGAACTGACGTTGTTCAGGAAAGGGCACGCGTACATGGCGTGGCCGTACGTCCGGCACAGCCATCAAACGTACGCGCTGCCATCCGTCGACGCGAATGTAGCTGCGTGACGTGCCTCCTCGTCGGTGAGTCTAGGCACGTAAGGCGGCACGCGATCCCCTTCTCGGCGGGAGATATCCAGCTCTGCCATGTTGTGGTTCGGACCACCAGTGGCTTTCGGCGTGTGCGCGAACGCAGTCGCGTATCTTCCAGTCAATCCCGTGGAAGCGGGCCTGGGAGTTCGGCCTCCCGCCCGGTCGAAGGCTTGCGTAATGAGGACAGGGTCGGCCTGCCACTCATCTTCTCCAATGTGGAGGGCGGTCGCCGGCGAACTTGTTCCGTGCGACCTCGGAGTTCTGACTCCCTTCGCTGCTGGCTTCAGATCCGGCAGCGGCAATCCGCGGCGGGCCCAGTAGGTTGTTCCCTCAGCCGTGGCGATACGGCGAATCGTTGAGAGTTCGGTCTTCTGTTGTCGGGGCAACCTTTGCATCGTCTCTGCCACTGCGGCCCGGGTCGCAGTGGACAACCCGCGCACGAAGTAGTGCGCGAGGGCTTGTTCTGAGAACACGGCCATGCGTCGGAACGCGGCGGATTCTAGCCGGACCGCGAACGTGTTCTCGGTTTCGTGAGGAAGCTGTCGCGACGACGAGACAGCATCAAACGCTTCCCCTAACACGTCGTCGGTTGGGTAGCCTTTGATAAATTGGTTGACGAGACCAGGCCAGCTCGTGTCGTCGTGGAGCTGGCCGCGCATGGTGTAACCTGTATACAACTGCTACGCGTCTCGCTCGAGGAAGTGAGCGAAGACACAGTCTGCCACACCTTCGGTCAGGTGCTGGGCATTGAAGGTTATCCGGATATCTTTCAGGAACGGGAGCAACTGAATCGCATCAGTACCGTCGAAGCTGTTCATCGTGGGGCGGAGCCCACAGCAGCGTTGGACGTACTTGGCGATCCGTCCCGCGTCACCCGAGGTAACGAGCCTGGAGGTGTTGTCCAACCGATACATCCGGTAGTTGGCGACGGCGCTGAACTCCTGTATCATGGTGTGGACGGGCTCGACCCCAGGTTCGGCGGGACCCAAAGTTCCGAACGGAGTAACGGGCAATGTCCGAACGTCGAAGGGGCCGGGATGCGCGGTAATATCCGCCGGCTGGTAGCCGCCCCAGCGAGGATCGAAGGGGAGAATCGGTTCCGCTGATCTGCGGGCGACTCCTCCACGGCCCTGGTCGAGTTCGGTCGGTACCCGTCGTGACTGCCGCATGCTTCCGCGGACATGCGGCAGGGCTTGAGTCTCCGACGCGAAGTTCGCGTCCGCCGTTGGCTTGATGTCCTCCGCCCTCCGGCTGGTGACGGCACCAGCCGGGGGCCACTCTTGCGATCCGGACGCGACCGGAGGAACAGTGGCACCGGGCCTACTCGACGAGGCTCCGGGCGGCCTCTCGGCCGAGGTCTCTTCCATCTCACGGGCACGGCGGCGCGTTGAGTTAAGTTCCGCCACCATGTACGCGAACGCTCCCATCTGTTCGGCAGATGGGAAGGGTTGCGGGTCTCGTCGAACCCCGGAGTTTGCACTCGCGGGTCGACCCGCAACCTCTACAGCGTCGGAATCAATGCGCGCGTCCTCGACCAGCACCACACGGGCGTGTAGCTGGTCGACGAGCGCGCGCAGGTTCTCCAAGGACTGAGTCACGCGCTCGAACCTTCCTTCGCGGAGGGAGCGCAACTCTTCCATACAGCGGGCGTAGACGCTGTAGGAGGCGTCGATACGGAGAGATGTCCGGACCTTCTCGATGTACTCGGCGATGCGCTCGTACATTGCGCGAGCGCGTCCTTCGGAAAGGTCGGGCGACGGTTAGCGGTCCCGAGGACCTGCGTCGCCGTCGCCCACTTGGATGCGTAGCGCGGCCTCTCCCACATCCGCCGGCTCGGATCGGATCGAAGTCGGGTACTCGGCGCTCATCTCAACGCGTACGGACGCGGAGGTAAAGGACAAACTTCTCGGCGTGATATTGAAGGTCTTCTAGGTCGGGAGACCAGTGTCGCATAAACACCACACGCACGGCGGAGGGGTGTTCGCGATGTTCGGCGGAAGACCCCGGATCAGCGTACCGAGGGTCTTCAACTAACCAACGCCACCGGACGCGGGCCGGTAGCGGGTGGTAGAGCGTGGTCGGCGGCGACGCGCGCGTAGGCGAGCGGATCGACGCCTAGAAGCCCCGGAGCAGTACCGGTTGACAATCCGGTACTGACGGGCGGAGGCGGATCGCAGCTCGCCGCGGTGTCGCGCGCGTCCACTACCCGCTCGGTGTTAACCACTCGCGGAACGGCGGTGCGGGTGGTAGAATAAGCTGGGTGGTCGACCGTCGGTGGGGGGTTGCCTGTCGTGGTGCGTCCCGCCGGCGGTCGCTCCCTATACTTATTGTACAAGTTAATTAACCGTCTACAGTACAGTACGGACTGTACTGTAGTCGGCTTACTGTATACAGTGCGGGCCGGCCCGCACTGTAACGCTGTCAGCCGTCAGAGCTGACAGCACACGTGTGGTACACGTGGGGTACACGTGTTGGTGCGTGCGCGCGCGCTGTCAGGTATGTGCGCGCGCACGCTGTAAGGTCCGTACCTTACAGCGTTAGATCTAATTCTAAATCTAATATATAGTACAGTAGTCAGCGGTTATGCTACAGGCGCCGCGCACGGTGACCTCGCGCTCTTTCCAATGGAAGGCCTGGGTTGCTTTCTGTGATGATGAGGATAAGAGTTACTTGCATGTGACTGAAGCTTACATCCTATCTTTTATTGGCTTGATCACTCTACAGCATGAGAAAGGGGAGCGAACTTTGAGTTCAGCTTCACTCAAGCAGTACATGAGCGCAGTGCGGCAGATGTAGTTGATGTCCTTGCGATTCCCAATCCCGATCTTCCCTCTCGTACAAGCAGCTGAGCGTGCATACGCGCGTTGGGAGGAACAACAATATCCCCGTCAATCTGTCCGGTGCGGCATACCTGCCGGTGGAGCCCAGCAGATATGGGGGCTGGGAATGAGCACCACGGATCCGTCTCTGCTGCGCGATGCTGCTGCGTGTGTATTCACCTTTTGCGTCATCGGGCTGCGTGACAGCTCCGTTTTATGTCCATCCTAGCTGAGAACGTTGAACATCGGGAGCACACAATCACTGCGCTGCTCTCGCTCATGAATGGCCTTGCGGCGAGCCAGGCCGTTCTTGTCCGATACCCGCGTTGGAGCGCGTGGCCACCTCCAATCGATCTTTTCGCGCGCTGGGGACACGCCCGGGGTTCGCATGCCCGCTTTTACGGATTTTTAGGAGAGCGCGCAGAAGCGGGAAATGGGGCACTCAATCGCTCTATGCAGTGTAGCATAAACACCCCAACGGCAGGGGTGTATGCTCAGTCTGCGTAAGAGACCCTGTAGAACGCGAGAAGAACAGAAAGGACCAGTAAGCAACGCGTGAGGAAGGACATGGGCCGGTAGCGATGGTAGAGCGGGTCGGGTCGCGAACGCGTTAGTGTACGCGGTAGAGCGGACCGACGCCTCGACGCCCCGGCGCGGCACTGGGTGACGTTCCAGTGCCGACGGGCGGAGGCGGATCCTAGCTCACACGCGCACGTACGCGCCCGCTACCCGTGTCCTTCTACTCTAAAACGCGAACAGAGAGAGCGTGCCCGAGTTCAAGTAAGCGTTCCGGGTTAGCCGACGGTGAGGGTCTGGCCAAGCCGATTCTTCCCTCCCCTCCGCCTCCGTCGGTTCCCGTGGTTTAATATACAATTAGGCGTCTGTCGCGTCTATCATACAGAGCTACAGTACAGTCCGTACTGCACTGTAGCGCGTTACAGTGCTGTCTTCTTGAAGATTGCGGCACGCCGAGCGGAAGTTCTCTTCTTCGCAATCTGGCGACGTACCAACAGAGCCCTTAGATAAATGCTCGCATCCTTATAATGGTGCACACGGAAAGCAAGCGCTTTCTCCTGTGGCGTTAAGCGCTGTGCTCTAGTCCGCTCCACAGCCTCAGTTGCCCGTTGCGCTACATTGGCCTCCTTCTCCTGCCTTACTGCCCGCCTAGTTTTTCCCATAGCGTCCTTACACCTTGCCAACTCCATCGTGACATCCGTTGTCAGGGTCAACCGAGCCGTTGTGTCAACATAACGGCATTGTAGCACGCGCGGTTGGACGCCTAAACTATCCTTGTACACCAAGCGTTTCTTTTCTAGCATTTCCTTCATTTCCGAGACTGTCGCCAAAGATGTGTTTTTGATAGAACACTGCGGACGGGGAACGTCGATGAGAGCACCAGCATTGAGTGGCCATATACCAGATTTCCTAAAAGCAGAAGTCACATGTGCTCGCGTGAACGCTTTTCCATATGCCTCTCGCATTATCCTAAGATATTCATACACGTCGTAGTTCTTCCATTCTGTAGGGGACGAAAGCTGCTCGACACAGCTGCGAATGTGTTCTTTAAATGGACCGAAAACCCCAACATCCAGAGGTTGGGTTGTGCCGCTTGTATGCGCAGGCAATATGTATACCACAATCCCAGCTTGCTTCAGAGTATGTAGAACCCGGTACCCCATATGGCTTCGTGTAGTGCACTGTTACGCCTCCCTCACTCGCGAGGCATACGCGGGATGCCACCCTCCCGGGTGCGCATCCCACGTGTTACCCACGTATGATCGTGTACATATACCACGTGTAATCGTGTAACTACCCACCCAGGCATGGCCGGGTGTAAGCCCTGTCGAAGTACGGACAGTCTGTCACTCCACGTCTAGGCGTGTCGATTCCCACGTGTAGGCGGGTATCATAACCCTATACAGGGGGAATTGCGTACTGTACAGCGCTGAGGCTGGTACGCCAGTAATTATTGCCGTGTTCTAATTAATTAATTAATTAATAATAATAATAATAATAATTATTATTACGACGTCGACTAGTATATAGTCGACGCTCGACCCTTAGTAAAGAAGACACGAAGCTTTGGGTCTACAACTCGGGTTTCTGGAACGGAGTCGTAACCTCGCGTCGGTCCCCGTCCCACGACGGTACCCTGCGAGCCATCTACGTCCCGATTCCCTCCTGCCTCTACTGCGCACGTCGTCCCGCCAC
Source organism: Chondrus crispus (assembly GCF_000350225.1). Classification (NCBI taxonomy): domain Eukaryota; phylum Rhodophyta; class Florideophyceae; order Gigartinales; family Gigartinaceae; genus Chondrus; species Chondrus crispus. The sequence goes on along the minus strand of NW_005178667.1, from coordinate 151,077 downwards.
GCTCGGCTCTCCGCGCGACAGCTGTACCTACCGCTCCGCCCCTCCTGGGCTCTGTTTCCCCACATTTTCCCTTCCTTTCCCTACTGCGCTTCGCGCCCGGCCCCGTACCGGACCCTTACGGGTGGTCTCCCGATAACCCCCCTACACGCGCCCCCGAACGCGCGCGCTCTGCCAGACGGGGATCCCACACTTCCCCCTCAGTGCACAACATTTTGGTCTTCCGACCTAGAAATCTGCGGAGTCTGTAACCCCTTTCTCTTTTCTAATTGTTTCTTTTGAGGGTGCTCACCACCGTTCACAGGTGTTTCAAGACATGGTGTCCGGGTCGGAGAGTTCCCGAGAAACCCGTCCCCGAGACGTTCCTGCGCTCGTAGCGGCGTGGACAACTCGGAGCTGCCGTGAGGCGCTCCGAGAAGCCGAAAGATTTACGCTCACAACGGTGGCGGAGAAACTCACAGCGCACTCGTCGGCGCTACGAGAGAACCTCAATTCCTTCGTGGAGGAAACCGTCGCCACGCAGGCGGATGTACAATCCGCGCGCGAGTGCGATCGCCTCTCCGCCCTGGAAGGCGTATTGACCAAGGCCTGGCAAGAAGACATCGAGGCCACGGTCGAGGAGGCGATCCTCCCTCTGAAAACGGAGATCGCTACTGTAACGGAGGAAGTCAAGTCCCTCCGTCAAGAAATATCCGTCCTCAAGACGTACCGCCCCGATCCGGCGCCTGTTACTCAGGACGGATCGGTGGCGCCCACCCCAGCCATTGCTTCTGTTAAGCCTCCGGCCATTAGCGGAGTTACCACAACTCCGCCCTCAGGTGAAGTGCCAGTCAACTCCCGGAGACGGGAGTTACCTCCGTTGGACGAGAACTTACTCTTGTCCAACGTAACAATCCCGGCGTTACAGGCCGCGGGGATACCCGTCCCCTCCGTGGGGACCGGTCCCCAACTACTCGCCGACCCGACGGCGTCAATGGTCCCCGCGAGGGCGTTCCCAGGGGACGCCCTCGCCGGTCAGGACCCCCGTGAGGGTGAATTCCCCTCCCGGAATCCCCCGGGAGGAAACCCCGACTCGGGGGGAAGCTCCGACGGCGATGGCGAGGGACGACGAAAAAGTCCAAGCCAAGCCGGAAGAAACGCGACTCTCGACGTCTGAAGGGGGGCAAGAGTGCCTACCCGCCATCCGAGGGACCCTCCTCGTCGTACTCGAGCTCAGCCTCGTCTTCGCCCTCTGCCTCGGAATCGGATTCCGAGTCAGAGTCACTCACGGCCCCGCAGCCGACGTTCGGCTCCAGACAGAAGCACGTCTCCGCCTGGAAGCCGACGAACCACCGCTTCCGGGGCGTATGTAATTACCGAGCGTATCGCCTCGAGGACACGAGGCAGACCGTGGTTGACAAGGTCTACGCCTCGACCCGTAAGAGGGTACAGTACCTCCTCGTGGTGATGGGAGATTACAAGTTCAGCGGGGTGGACCCAATCAGAGTCATAAGTTTCCTTGCGCGTTGCAAGGAGAACTTTGATAACGCCAATATGACTGAGGCGATGGCCCTGATGGCTCTCCCCCATCTGTTATCCCTGCCGGCAAAGGAGGCGTATGAGTCCCAGAGAGGGTTACACCGCAAATCCCAAGGGATCGCGAACTGGGCGGCAGCCGTAAACTGGTTGCTGCGCACTTACGCGACCAACCTCGAAATTGAGCACGCCCTCACTGCGCTGAGAGAATTACGCCAAAAACCGGGCGAAGTACGCCACTCGGATGCTGAACGCCCTCGGGAGATGTGGCGACGTACACTCGCCCCACAAGAGGACTACCCTGTTCATCGAGGGTCTCACGCCGGCGATCAAGCCGTTAGTTCTGCAAACCCGCGAGGATCGACCACGATCCTCGTTCGGGGATACGGTGGCTCACGCGCGCTCCCATGGAGAGGCCCTCCGAGCTCGGCAACTCGGCAAGCCTCGAGTCGCCGGGTGGAAATTGCTAGGCCCCGCCCTGGTAAGCAGGTCCTTGCCGCTCTTGATAGCGTTCCATCCTCCACGACCGGTCCCACCGCCAGCTACCAAACGGCGGCGGGTGCCGAGAATTACTTCGCCACGGAAAGGGACAACGCTGGCGGGTTGCCTTCCCTGCCAACGGAGGACTCCTCCTTCAACGATGGAGATTCGCTCTTCTACGGCGACCGGCGCAAGCCGTACTAACCCGCTGCGAAGCGTACGGGGAGCGCCCACGGGCCCGCCTTCGGGCAGCCCTCCCGGAACATCCAGAAGGACCTACGGGGACCCCCGTCCCCGCAGATCATCTGCTTCGCCTGTTACAAGGTCGGGGACCATATAGCCCCTGACTGTGACTTAAAGGTGAAGGATGTCTCCCTCGTACCCCATCATTACGAGAAGCTGAGTACGGCACAGAAAGGCCGGGTCCCCTTGGACGCGTACCTTCGCGCCGTTGCTCTCCTCAGTTATGAGGCCAACCGGGTAATTAATCCCGCTACCGCGGCCGACCCGCCGCCGCATTTAGGCACGGGGACGAAGACTGCCCCGCCCCCTGACGGCGTTCGACAACCTCCGAAAAACTAGGAGAACCTCAGCCCGCCGCAGCTGAGGTAAACCCGGGCTCCGCCCCGGATCAGTCGCCCAAGCTGGCGGACGATGACTCACCTCCAAAGGTGGAGAAGCGGTTCCGAATTCTCGGCCGCAACCATACTGGTACTAGCCAGGATAACCCCGATCCCGAGGGACTCGGTACTCTACGCCGACCATGGCGGAGGAACATCCCAGTGCTCGCCCCGGGTGTTCCGACCTCCGAGACAGTAATGACCCTGTCTCGGAGAAATTACAAGGTCTACGCTGACCTTAGACTAACACCAGCTATATTGCTGAGGCAACTCACCATCCTCGACACGGGAGCGGGATCTAATTTTGTCAGGGCTGACACGTTACCCACAGGATGGGAGTCTCTCCTCATCCCGGGCGAAGTCCCGACAATTGCAGACGCAAATGGACGGCCCTTGCGTACCAGTGGTCAAATACCACTGGTGGTGCGGTTAGGTGACCGCACCATGAAGTGCACAATCATCGTCTGTGAGCGATTGGCCGCCCCCGTTATTCTGGGTTGCGAATTTAACGACCGATTTGTCGAAGCCATCTACCCCCGACGCAAGCTCGTGGAGTTGGACGACGGTACGAAGGTACCCATCGTTCGGAAACCGGCTCGTCGTGCCGCGGACCACCCCCGCTCCCCTCGGAGCAGGAGTATTTCCCCACAGCAGGGCGTACTTTCCCCAAGCTTAAGGTCGCCCGTGCAGTGGATATCCCAGCTGGGACCCAAACGTGGGTTTACGTCACCAACGGAAGGAGTGGACTCTCGGTCGTAGAGCCGAACCCGCAATTATATGCGAAGCACAGAGTTTCCATCTCCAACGGAGTGGTTCACCTCTCCCCGTGGCAGGAGTTTCGGGTCTTGGTGGCCAACTTCTCAGCGGCCACCAAGAGATTATCGAAGAACCAAGTAGTGGGTTTCGTATCCCCCCATCCCCGCGCGATGATCCGCACGGCGATGCCGTTAGACACAGTTCTTGCCGCGGAATTTCACGAGGGGGGCCCGCCGGTACAGAACGACGACTCCCCTCGGCCAACCTCCTCAACCCCGGAGTCGGACTTCCATCCCAAGGATGACGTCCCCCTCGACCACCTGCCGCCGCACCAGCGTAGGCAGGTCAGCACCATGCTCATGCCATACGCGGGCATGTGGAACGGAACTCTGGGCGAGGTTCGCGCGACAAACCACCGCATTGAGCTCACCCCCGGCGCTAGGCCGTTCCGTTGCCAACCGCATCGGGCAGGACCACGCGCCCGAGAGGCGGAACAAGCCTCGGTTGACGAGATGTTGGCTAACAGGGTGATCACCCGGTCGAAATCCGAATGGGCGTCGCCTGTCGTCCTCATCCCCAAGCAGGATGGAAGCCTCCGTTTTTGTGTCGAGTACCGTCGACTAAACGCTCTCACCGTGCGAGACACGTACCCCATTCCTCGCATGGACGAGTGTCTAGACTCCCTCGGGGAGGCCAAGGTGTTCACCACCTTGGATTGTAACTCCGGCTACTGGCAAATTCCAGTAGCCAAGGAGGATAGAGCAAAAACACGTTTACGTGCCATGCTGGGACGTTTCAGTTCAACGGAATGCCCTTCGGCCTGATGAACGCCCCGGCTACATTTCAAAGAATGTTGGATATTCTCCTCTCCGGATACCGATGGAAGAGTTGCTTGATTTACTTGGACGACATAATTATTTTCTCCAAGGATCACGACTCCCATCTCAAGGATGTGGAGGTTATACTCCAAGCCCTACAACAGGAGGGTTTATCACTTAAGCTCAAAAAGTGTAAGTTTTTCCAAGACTCAGTAGAGTACTTGGGACATATCATTCGACCAGGGGAACTGCAAGTTCACCCGAAGATGTCAAAGCGCTCTCCGAAGCGACCACCCCACGGACCCAAACGGAGCTCCGCTCCTTTTTGGGAATGTGTAATGTATACCGACGATTTGTCGCCCACTTCGCTAACATAGCGGCGCCTCTGACGGCTATGCTCCGCAAGGGAGAACCAGATCTCCTTCCCACCTTTGCGGAGGTCCAAACCACGGCCTTCAACACGTTGAAGGAGTGTCTAATATCGCCCCCGGTGTTGAAGCTTCCTCGCCTCGGGTTACCCTACTCGCTCGATACCGATGCGTCAGACGCTCAACTGGGTTGTACCTTGCTACAAACCCATGAGGATGGGCACCGATACCCGGTTGGGTATTGGTCCCGCACGCTATCTACAGCGGAACGCAATTACTCGACGACCGAGAAAGAATGCCTCGCCATCGTATGGGCGATTCAAACGCTGCGGCCCTACCTGGAACGCGAGCGGTTTACGGTCAACACCGATCACCATTCTCTCAGGTGGCTCATGAACCTCGTCGATGCGAGTGGTCGACTTGCCCGGTGGCGCTTGCGCCTTGCCGGATATGACTTCAACGTTACCTACATGAAGGGAATCAAGAATTGCCTTGCCGACGCTTTAAGTCGTATACCCTCCACGGGGGGTACTACCGTCTGTAGCATAAACCCCCGGTCGCGTTGGGGGTTTAGCTGTGGTTCTTCGAAGACCTGTGTACGCGAGAGAGGACAAAAACACACACACCAGAAAAGAACGCGGGCGGTGTAGCGTGGTAGAGCGGTGGGGAGCGGACGCGAACACAGTACGCGGTAGAGCGGTTCGACGCGCTCGACGCCCCGGGGCGGCGCTAGTTAGCGTTCTAGCACCGACGGGCGGAGGCGGATCCAGCTCGCGCGCGTACGTTCGCGACCGCTACCCGCGTTAGTTTCTAGTTAACGCGCTCGCGTTAAGAGAACGCGTTTAGAATAAGCGGACGGGGTTAGACCTGCGGTCGAGGATCTGGTACCAAGCCCGTGCTTGTCCTTCTCCTCCCTCCGCCGCCGGTCGCCCTGTCATTTAATATACAAGTAAATAATCTATCATAACAGATACTACAGTATCTAGGTAGCGCCTTACACGGTAAGCTCGCGCGCCTTACTCCGGATCGTCACGCTGTAAACGTGCACAGCGAGCAGCAATCGCGTACTTACAGGCGCCGGTGTGCGCGCTGTAATGCATTTTGCGGGAGTACAGTAGTCACCCCGCGCGTTCAAATAACGTCCTCGCGATTATGCTACAGAGCCCCCCCCTCAAGGGTGAACGTCCGCGTTCACTCTTTTGGTAGCGCGCGGGGGGGGTTATAGTCCACGACAGCAATTCGAGTCCTCATGCGTACCCACCACGCGTGCTCTCCCACTCTCTGTAGCGCCGGGGTTGAGGTCGCGCGGCCGCTCTTACAGAATAAGCGACGTAGGGGTGCGGTGGTTCGCGTGACCGACGCGAAGGGGAGGAGCGGTAGTCATGAGAGCCGCAGCGGGGCGGTGGCTAACGGTCGCTGGCTCGAGGTCTCCCCCTTCTTAGGCCTGGTACCCTTGCGACGGGCGAGCGGAGGTGGCCTTGTGGAGCATGGCGCGTCTCTTCCGGCTCGTACTGTGCCCCGGGCGACCCCAATCGCCACGGCCTTTACAGCGCCCGTGATGACGCCTTCATCTGGCAGCTTATGCGCACCCGCCATATGCGAACGCGTGCCGGTGGGGTACAAATTTGCCCTCGATTTTTTTTGGTTCTTCTATATCCACAACGGCGGCTGGTGTGTTGTCCGGCCGCGCGCCGCAGTCCCTGCCCTAGCGGACCGCGTGCCTTTCCTACAGCGCCCCTTGCGCTTACCACTCTTGACGGGTTCTCCTTCGGTTTCCTTTTGACCTGCCCCTCTCTCGTGCCTCATCGCGTCCTTCCCTCGTTCCAGATGCCCGACCGCCTCGACAGTCCGGGCCCGTCGTTGCGGCCGTCTGGCACGCCTCTTATCCCGCTGTCGGTGCTGCCGACCAACGACACCGGGCAGCGCGCAACGAGGACCTCGAGTGCCTCGGGGAGCGAGCTGGGGAGCCTCCGCTCCCCGTTTCAGAAGACCCGCTCACGCGCCTCTACTGTGTCTGTCGTTCTAGATGCCGGCCCGACCTCCGTTTCGCGCGGGGGGAGCGGTCCTCCGCCGCGTATAGAAGATGCCCCGATGGCTCCCGCCTCCGTGGGCGCGTTCTACCAGCCGGAGCAGGGGTCATACGGGGCTTGCGGGAGTTGCCGTTGCCCCGGGTCGCCGATCGGGGACTCCGGCCATATCGCGGCTGGGGATGCCGCCGACGCGCCTTCCACCACCCGGTGGTTGGGTGTGCCCTGGGAGGGTTCCGCGCCGCTCCCCCTCAGCCGGTTACGATATCCTTGGCGCCGATATGCGCGGGTCCGGGTCACTGTCTCGGAGTTGTTGACGCGTGCTTGTCTCCGCCCGGATCTTGTGCGTATCCGTAAGATTCATGAAGCTGGTCTCGTGGATGAGTCGACATCGGCCCTCGGAAGGCTTATGGCTGAGGGTGGGGGCACGGCGTATCAAGTGCCGGATGAGATCCCATGTGATCGCAGTTCGCGTATAGCGCGGCGGAGGCCGAATATATAGACCGCATGGCGTCCGCCATGTTCTGTGGCCCCCGCCGCGAACCACGGCAGTTCGTACTGTCAGGGGTCGCGCCGTTGTACGTGTGCCCTCGACCTTACGCGTATTCCAAGTCCCGCGTATCCTTACAAAAGTCCGCGAGTTCGCTGATGCGTCTCCACGGCATCGCGGTGGCGCATCACGACTGGGCGGCATACAAGAGAGCAGATGAAGTCGACGGTCGCGTTTTCCGGTCGGCTTCTTTCGAAGGCGGTCTCACCCCCTTCCACTTCCCTTCTCTGCCCGACGCGGTACGTGGGTCCTTTCCGTCCTTGGGTATCCACCCGCTGCTCCCTTACGTATTGAAACACTTCGGGTACGCGTGTGTCGACCGTCGGCATCCTGCCTATGCCCTCCTGGCGTATAATTGTGAACGCGAATGGGCCTGGTCTCTCACGAGCGCCATAATGAGTGAGGTCAGCGTCAACAGACGGGTGTTTATCCAGCCCCCGGCCACTCTCGCGTATCTGGAGAGGGTTGCAGTGGGGCTTCCGAACGTAGCGTTACACCCTCTCGAGTGGAACTCTTCTCACTTTCTCTGGACATTTGGCTCCGCGCTTGACCTCCTACAACGAGCGGTTCGAGTCGGCGAAGCAGCTCGGCGCCTGTGGACAGACTTCATATTTGGTGAACGGGCGGCGTTCTTGCCGTACGACCTCCAGAGCGACGCGTTCGTCTCGCGTTCCGAATCGGGTCCGTCCAACCCTCCTCGTGCGGGGGCGCTCGGGGGCGTGGGGTCCAACGCTCGCGAAGCGCGGCGGAAGAGGTACCGCGATTTGGACGCGGTAAGTCCGACCACGGATTTCGTAGGGTGTAACCCTTTCCGCGCTGCCGCGCCATCCGCTCCTGTCTGTATGACGGATCCGGTCCCTGCCGTGCCCCCGGTTCCACCCCTCGTACCAACAGTGTCCCAGCCAATTCGGGAGGCCGAAGTGCGCTTCCTTCAAGTTCCCCTACGCGAAGTCGCGGTCATACCCGAGCTCTCTCGAGCCCTTGGTAAATTACGGGACCGCGCCTGGTCGGTAGGCGAGCTACTGACGACGTTGTCGACCTGGTTCTTGGCGCGGACGGAGGATGCACACCGCCGCGGTGGCGAATGCGATCGTCTATCGTCTGAGTTGCAGCGCATCACGGAAGAACTGCAGCGATCCCGAGAGGACTGTCTCCAGCGTTTGGACGCGTACGAGCGTGCATGCGTTGACTGCGATCGGTACCGCAAGGAGCGTGACGCGCTCCGCAGCAGTCGGGCGACGTCCTCTCGCGAGGGTGGTGCTCTCCCTCCGAACCCCACTCCCGTGCGGCGGGAGCCAATCCGCGACCCGTACGCGCATATCCCGAGCTACGCGGAGGTGAACGAGGTCCCTCGTCACCCCAGCTACTGCCCCCCGGATCCCTATAAAGCGGGCTCGGCAGGGGCCGTCGGCAAGGCCGATCCTTGACTACGTGGCCCCGTCATCCCTTAGTAGAGCGGTTAGCGCGTGGATGACAACGGTAAAGGCATCTCTTCCCTTTCTTGCGTTATAAGAGCTTGCGCGAAGAGTGCGACGTCATCATGATTATCTTCGTGTAGAGACCCGCCATCCACCGAACACGGGGAAGAGGGAGGTCTCAAACTAAGGCCTCATTTGAGGACGTTTTGAGATTGCCCCGGTACAGGGGATTCAACGAGACTGCTGGTCCTTTGTTCCCCTTTTGCATCCGAGAGCGCAGCTTCACGGTTATCCACTTCATCAATATTGTACACCCGACGCCTATCACCGCCCCTTGACAAGCCCGCACGGACTGGATGTGCCGTCTTAGGGGTCCGCGGGGATAATCCAGGGGAAGCGCGGGGTCTGATTTCAGAGCTAGCACGAATTTCGGCAGCATGTCCTTGAAGTCCCCTAGTGTTCACTGCCACTAGCTTCGATTTTCAGTTCGTATCCAGGGATATCGTCACCATCGACTCTGCCCCAGTTACATATGCCGCGGACAATGCTTGAGACGTTTCTGGGCTCATATAATGAATAAGAGTATGGAATGGTAGGACACTTGGCAGGCCGCCCTCCAGCACAGGGGCGACGACAGCTGGACAATTTGTCATAAACTTTGCAAGTCTCCGCCCATGCGAGACTTCCGTACCGCAGTTGCGGATAATGGGTAATGAATAAACATACGTCGTGGTTTTCCTTCGGTACTGTCTTCGTATCTTGTGGTGCTGGCTGGTACAGAGGCTCCGTATTTTGCGGTTGCATTGTCGTGGTTACTTGCGTCGTGGCGAAAGAGGATATTAAATGTCCGTGGCTGTGGCCGTGATATGCTGCATCTGCAACGTAATCGACATCAGAGGCTCTTGGGGCATCGCGGGGGAGCATATCCGGTTCTTGTTTTTGTTCCCCAATAAAAATCCCAGACTCTGCGATTGGGTAATGCATAGAAGTTTGTCGCGCTCCCGATTGTTACTGTATCGGAGGGAGCTTCCCCTGCTGAAGGATGACTTCCTGAGATCTTGTTGTTGTTGCGATTCCAGCGGCTAGGAAGCGACATGAGCAGACCCAAGCTGCGCAAGTGGTTACGCCAATGACACGGAGAGCCTTCTCGGCGGTTCCTGGTAGAGTGACTGAGGTAGGATTTGCCAATGTTCGCTCTGGTCTTTTGTGTCAGGTGAGATGGTTGGTTTCGTATCAACATGCATGACATGCTGCCAGTCGGAAAAAGTGGGGGCAGCCGTCACGACGGGCCCCGAGACATCCAGTAGCGGCGGGTGCGAGTGCTCGACTGGAGCGATGGGGGCTTCATAATACGCCGCGGAGGGATTCGCAAGGCGGCGAGAGGCGCATTTGGGGAGTCAAGCGGCAGCAGAGAACTCAACCCCTGCTCTCTGGCTCCGCATTTCGCTGCGCGGTGCCGGAGGACGAGAGAGTTTTTGCTTCCACTTCTGCTTCTTTCGCGCCTCCTCCTGAAGTTGACCAGTACCCTCCGTCTGGAAAGCGCGTAACTTCCCCTCCAGCATGAGCCGTTGCTCATAGGGCGCGTGTTATTCCGACGTCCGCTTGTGCCAGTGCCGTTGACCCGACCGAGAGGGGCGTGGGTCCCCACACGAATTCTTTCCGGCTGCGCGTGTTGTACGGGATCTTTGACCTTCCGATTTTCTCTTTTGCGGTTATGGGTCGCGATCGTCAACCTCGCCTGCCCAGTTATAGCAGACCCCGTGACTTGTAATTTTCTGCTGTGAGGAGGGGCGCGTGGTCGTGTGCGAGAGGGACTGATGTATCAGGGCCGACAAGGGTACCGGGTCGGGGGTCGTCCTATGCCGCGACCAGAGCTTCGTCCGCGAGACGACGTTGACTTCCTTGATCACGCGCGGCGAGCCCGACGTTTCTTGCGGTGTCCGTGGGTCTTTCCCACTGCGCGCGCGCGCGGTACGCGATCTTCTTTCAGCGTTCCCCTGATCTCTTCCACGGCCAGTTGGCCTTGTTCCTGGTGTTGATTCTCCTTTTGGTCGTCGCGCGACAGTCTTCTGGTTCTTCTCTTCTCTTCCCGTTGTTCATGCCCCAAGGGTGTGGACGTAACTCATATTGGTTGTCGCGCGACGGTCATCTGCTCTTCACCTCTCTGGGGGGGGGGGGTTGCGCACGCAGTTCGCAGGAAAAAGAAGTTCAGTAGGTCTCGTCGCGCCACGGTGATTGACAGTCGCGGTAGGGTCGCGTCAAGGGGCCCCGAGTTGCGCTAAAGTCGCGTGCTCTGCTCTTGTGCGCGCGATCGAGTCGCGTCCTTCGCGATCGCTTCGCGTCCGTGCGCTCATGGTCCGTCCCCATGGCGCCGCGTTCACGGAGGGGAGGGGGAGCCGTTTGCTGATGGGGTCCCATGATGGCTTCTAATTGCGTGTTCATCGTGCGGCACGTGCCGCATGGACGCCGGTACGATGGGCGCGTACAGTAGTGGTAATTTTTCCATTAATTTTGGTGTTGCTCCCGACGGCTATTCGAGCACTGTACGGCGCGGCCTGCATGCCCATCCCGTAGCGCACGTCATCCCAGCCAATTTTTTTCCTTAATTTTTCCTTAATTTTTTTTCGTTATTTTTCTTTCTGCGACGGCGGCGTCGCCACTGTATGCAAGCGTACAGTGTTGCTGCCCCGCCGATTATCAGTTCGCGATTTGTTGCACCGTCTCGCGTCCCGCCATGAAGTGACCCGTACCTCTTGCGCACGTTCTATGTGCCCTGCATTCGCGTACGTATATCCGTGCGGCAACGCGCCGTGCCTTTGCTCGCCTGTTTGGGATGGGATGCCGGAGGCATATTCTGCGCTCCAGTGTTTTGCACGACAGCTTGACATCAAGTGCACGTCGTGGCTCCGCCGGGGAGGAGGTCGAGAGGGCGCTCCTAATGCGCTCTGAGGGGACGAGTTCCGGAGCCCCTTTTCGTGGTGTGTCGGCGCGTATGCGCTGTGCTTCGTGCTGTGTTCGCAGAGGGTTTCGCCGTCTTGTGGAGTTGCAGTTTCTCCCCTGTTATGTCTGAGGCCCCACTGCTGCCCCTCCTCCCGTGTGTTATTCCGACATCGAACGTCTCGTTTGCGCGTTCGGTACGGGATCTTCGACCTTCTCGTTTCTGCGAATACAGTCCGCGTTCGTCCGCCTCGCCCGATCGGTTGCCCTGAGTCATGTGACTCCTAAATTTCCGGCTCTACCGAGGTATGCGTGTCCTTTGGCTCTTGCGAGTTAATACTGAGCGCGGTAGTCCAGAAGCGGTTGAGGGCGGTTGAGGGCGGTTGAGGGCCCCCCCCTTAAGGTTGAACGTCCGCGTTCAACTCGGTTGTCAGGTCCCTACCCGTGCGTGCGCGTAGTCGGCTCGCGTAACGCCAGACGAGTTCTTCCGGGATATGTGTCCTTGCTGTCCACGTGGGCTCCTCGTAGTCTGCCCACTTCACCTTGAACTCCGCGGTCCCGTTTTCCATTACGCGATGATCGAGAAGCCGGTCCACCGCGTACTGTGTCCCCGTGGTGACCTTGTCAGCAAGGTCACCCGGCGCGGTTGTGCTTGCCCGTGGTGCGTCCAAAGGTGGTGGCGCGTACACACACCTATCAGCGGACACGCGTTCTGTGATCCCATCACGATCAATCGTGATGGTACGTTGGTCATTCGCGAGGACGGGGTAAGGTCCCACAGCTGGTGACGCGAGCTTATTTGATGTCTTCGCTCCGTCCGTAGGGTCGAGGTATACATAATTTCCAGGCTTGACTCGCGTGTTTACGCGTCTCACGCGTTTGTCGAAATCGCGTTTGTAGCGAGCCTGCGTTCGTCGCAGGCTGCTATATGCCTTCTGAATTGTCTCGTCCAGTTTCTTAAGGAACTCCGCGCGATGCGTTTTTCTATCCGGAAGGGGCGCGTTACCCTCCGTCCTTCGAAGCGAAAATTCTGGGGGACGTCGACTGAGTACAAGCTCGAATGGGGTCGTACGCGTAGACCTGTGTACGTGGGAGTTGTACGCGTAAGTTAATGGCCCCACGTACACATCCCAATCGTCTTGGTGTTCGTTGACGTAGTTACGCAACATAGACGCGATAGTACGGTTGTAGCGCTCCACTTGGCCGTTGGTCTGGGGATGGTACGCGGAAGTATACAGGTTGGTAATCCCCAGGATCCGGCACGCGCTGTGGAAGAACTTCGCGTTAAATTGAGGTCCATTATCGGACAACAGCGAACGCGGAATGCCGTACTTGAAAACCCACGCGTCACAAAACGCGGTCGCCACTGTGTACGCGGTCACTGTCCTCAACGCGACGACTTGAGTTAACTTTGTGAACCGGTCCGTTATTACCAGAAGGTATTGTTTTCCTCCCTTGGTCTTCGGAAGCGGTCCAAGAATGTCTATCGCGAGGCTCTCCAATGGACGCGTAGCGGGGAACAATCTCAGCCGGTTGAGATGTTTTCGGAGTTTGACGCGATTCTTCGCGCATGTCCGGCATCCGCGTACTGTCGCTGCCACGTCCGCGGCCAAATGTGGCCAGTAATACCAGCGTCGGAGCGCGTGATACATGCGGTTCTGCCCCGGATGTCCCGTGATCGCGGGGTCATGGCAGAGTCGCAACAGACGCGCGCGTAGTGACTGAAGGACCACCACTTGAATGATTTCAGGATCGTAGGGGTGCTTGCGCTTCAAAACCCCTTGGTGGTCCTCAAAAAACGCGGAGTCGCGACTTTCCGATTGTCTGGCCAGTACGGTTTGGCAGAAATCGTCGACGCGTTGCTCCTCGGCTATCTCCTCCAGGGTGAGAGGGGCCGGCAGGTCGTCCTGTGGAGGAGCGACCTGGGAGCCTGACGCGTCAATTCCTGGTTCTTGAGCGCGTTCAATATCCACCGCGTCGAATTCTTCTATCTCAGCCCATAGGTCGCCGCGTTCTTGTAAAGCTGGGGCTTCTTCGTCGCCCACTGGCCCGTCGCGTGAACGCGCTTTTCTCCTTCTCCCCGCCTTGTTCTGCGTTGTGACGAACACGTGGTTGCTCTTGTGGTCGCATTTCTCGGTACAAGTATGGTCGCGTAATTCATCTGACACATCGCGTACGGTAGTGCCGTCGAAGGCGGGAATGTCGTCATCCACCTCGACGGCCTTCCGAGGATCTTCGGCGGTCCTCGGGGAAATGAGACGCGACAGCGCGTCGGGTACTTGATGAACGCGTCCAGGTCTGTATTGGATGGTGAAGTCATACTCCGCTAACCGTAGTCGCCAACGCGTCAGTCGGCCGGAGCTTTCTGTGAGGGACATCAGCCATCGTAACGCGTCATGGTCTGTCCTCACGGTAAATTTGGTTCCCTCAATGTAGGGCCGTAGTGTGCGGACGGCCCACACTACGGCGAAACATTCGCGCTCAGTCGCACTGTAGTTCCGCTCACTATCGTTGAGGGAATACGACCAATAGCCGACGGGACGCCAATCGTTGTTCTCGTCGTGCTCTTGTAAAAGCGTGCACCCCAGTTGATACGCGCTCGCGTCAGTATCAATCATATACGGCCGTCCGTATCTCGGGAGCGCGAGAATTGGGGGCGCGATCATCCGCGCCTTGAGCTCTTCGAACGCGTGAACCTGAGCCGCGGTCGGGTTATCGTAGTCCGGATCCGCGTCCTTCCGCGTCATATCGGTGAGGGCGCGCGCGATTTTCGCGAACCCCTGCACAAAGCGGCGGTAGACATTACATGCCCCGAGAAATGACCTGACTTGTGTCAACGTTCGGGGAAATGTAAATGTCTTGAACGCGTCCGCTGCGGTTTCTGTCACGCTTAACTTCCCTGGGGATATCACATGCCCCAGGTAGTGTACGCGTGGCTGAAAGAAGCTGCATTTCTTCAACTTGAGAGAAATGCCGGCGCTTCTCAAAAGTCCCAGAACCGCGTCCAAATGTTTCGCGTGCTCTGCGTGCGTACGCGAAAAGACGATAACGTCGTCTAGATACACTAGGCAAATCTGCCATCGTACGCGTGATAGAATTATGTCCAGCGCGCGTTGAAAAGTGGCTGGAGCTCCGCGTAACCCGAATGGCATCCGCAAATGTCGGAACGTTCCCATATGGGTGGTAAAGGTAGTTTTGTCGCGGTCTTCCGGCGCGACCGGAATCTGCCAATATCCTGAGTAACAGTCCAGCGTAGTGAACACAGCCGCGTCCCCCAATGAATCAATACAGTCGTCCATACGCGGAAGCGGATACGAATCCGCCAGCGTTTTCGCGTTTAAGCGACGGTAGTCCACACAGAAGCGTAGACTACCGTCCTTCTTTGGGACAAGGACGACCGGGGACGCCCACTCCGTATTCGCGGGCTCTATCACTCCCGCGTTCAACATTTTCTTCACTTCTTTCGCGACCATTTCGCGCATCGCGGGCCCTTTGCGGTAGGGCATGGCGCGTATCGGCTTCGTGCCGGGCTCAAGTGGGATGCGATGTTCCGTCGCTCGGATCATTCCAAGCGACCCGCTCCACAAACTGGAGTGTTCGCGTAGCATCTCAAGCACCTGTACGCGTAATTTCTTGTCCTTCACATGTGATAGATCAATCTCCTTTTCCCAATCTTCCGCGTCCGACTTGGGATCCTTATATTGTACGCGTCCGGTATCTTCCGCGAAATTTTGGTACCTCGCGTGCTCCTCGTCCGCGTTCTTGTTCGTGTTCATATTCGCGGTGGAGTCCGGCCGTCCTGCTCCTAATGTTCCTTCTTGGCCGTCCAAGTTGGAAATGTGCAACGCGTGCGCGATCTCCTCTGCCACCCGACGGTCCGGTGTCAGAATGGCAAGAGGGTTCCGTTTCGCGTATCCGACGACTGTATGTTTCGGCAGTCGTCGTACCTGACGCGAAAAATTCGCGACCATAACCTCGAAGACCTGGTTTGGTAGCACTTCCGCGACACCGTTGGTCAGCCGCACCCCGTGGCGGTGCTGCAGCGACGGCTTGGGCTCCAAAAATACCAGGCCTCTCCCCGCTGTCGTAACGCGTACGCGAACTTGCGACATAGCGGGGACATTTACCCAGCGCGCGATCCGAATCGGGTGCTGGGTTTCTTCGCGTACTTCTGCGCGGTTTGTCTCGCGTCCATGTCGCCTTGTAGGGGAAGACGGCTCCCCCTTCGCGTTCACGATGGCCACGGCGCCCCCATGCCGAAGCTCGAGCCTCTGGGCTTCTATGTCGATGCTCCGGACATGCGCGTCAATGAACGCGGTGCCCAAAAGCACGAGAACAGCCAGTTGGTTCGCGACGACGAACGGGACTCGGAACATCGTGTTCCGAATCCGGACTACCAAGCGGACCACTGCGCTCAGCCTCAACGGGTTGCTGTTTGCTCCGGCCAGTCTTGGCAATGGCGCGTCGCGCATCGCGTGTCGGGTCCAATCGGGAGGAAGGTCGGCCTTCCTCACCAGGTTGTAGCCAGAACACGTATCGACGGCGATAGTGTACGGCTTGAACGCGTTCTTCTCAGTAGCTATCGAGCCCAATATATTGTAGATCTTGGACGTCATCAGACAGACGATGCCCTCGACGATCTTAGGCGGAGCCGTTCGCTCCAGGTCATTTCGCTTTGGGCGTCGGCGTCGCGTCTTGCCCCTTCTTCGCGTTCTTCTTCCTTGACCGTCGGAGCCAGGGGCCTCGCGTTCGTCTTTCGGCCATTGACTCCTTGGGCCCAAGGGGGGGCCCACGCGCTTTTCACGCGTCACTTCTTCACGCGGCGCCTTCTCGACGCGCACGTCGCGTTCTTGTTCTTGCACCGGGCTCTCGCTGGCCCTGGTGCCTTCACGGCGGATCCGTGGCATCCGACCTCCGGCGGTCGGGAAATATTCGCGTTCGTGGGGTGGTACCGGGCTTACGGAAGCAGCGGTAATTTCGCGTTTGATAAATACTTGTTTTTGCACCGGACCGGCGGGGGTCTCGGTGACTTCGTGTTGCGGCGAGGGGAATATTATCGGTAAATATTCACCTCGCCCTTGATAGGGGTATATGGACGGGTCGGGGGTATAAGAGCGAGACGGTTCACGTGACCGCGTAAACGTGACCGCCTTTACGCGTTTTTTGAGCTACCTGAACTATCCGTGCTAGTCGCGCGGCTATCTGTAGCCAACGCCGCTCCGGACCTCCGTTCGAGTGGCTGGCCAGGCCCTACCCACTCTGGAGCGGCAGCATCCGCGAAGTACTCTGGTACCTCGCGGGGTTGATTTTCAACGTTCGGACGTTGTAAAATCCGGGGGGCGGCGAGAGTCGCCTCTCGCTCGCTTTCCTGTAGGGGCAGGGGATTCGGATCCCCTGCCCAGTCCTGGAGGTACATTATCGCGTTCTGTACCCCTGTCGGCAATCTGGACCGACCGCGTTCTCCTCTTCCATCTTGACGCGGGTATCGCGTGTCGGCTTGTCGGAAATCGCGTTGTTCGGGCCTGTATCCTCCTCCGCGAGGGGCGAAACGGACGCCTCCTCCGGGGCGATTCGCGTGGCCCGAACGCGGACCACGGTCACCAGCGACCGACTGTTGGAGGAGGTTCCTCATCCCTGGACGCGTCTGTAGTTGGTACCGGTAGTTTCGATACGCGGTAAACATCCGCTGCTCCGGCGCGAGGAAGGGGCACGCGTACATGGCATGGCCGTGCGTTCTGCACAGCCAGCAGACGTACGGGCTCCCGTCGGCTGAGGCGAAGGTCGCCGCCTGACGAGCCTCTTCCTCGGTGAGCCGGGGAACACAGGAGGGTATGCGTCCCCGTCCTTGACGCGAAATGTCCAATTCCGCGATGCGGTGGTCCGGACCACCTATCCCCGCTGGGGTATGACCGAACGCGGTGGCAAAGCTGCCCGTGGTCTCCGTCGACGCCGGCGTTGACGGCCGGCCTCCTGTAGCCTCCCCGCCTCTCATGACGAGGACGGGGTCAGCTTCCCAATCCTCCTCGTTAACGTGGAGGGCTGACGCGGGGGAGCTCGTTGCGTTCGACCTGGCGGCTCTCCCTCCTCTCGCTGCCGGTTTCGGGTCCGGCAGCGGTAGTCCGCGTCGGGCGCGAAACGTGGTTCCTTCTGCGGTCGCGATGCGTCTGATAATTGACAGGTCCGTCTTCTGGTTCGCGGGCAACCTCTGGACGGTCTCTGCCACCGCTGCTCGCGTCGCGGGAGCCAATCCGCGTACAAAACAATGAGCCAAGGCTTGCTCCGTAAATACCGCAGTGCACTTGAACGCGTTCGATTCGAGCCTATCCGCGAACGCGTTTTCCGTCTCGTACGGCTTCTGATGAGCCGACGCGACGGCATCGTGCGCTACCCCCAGTACGTCATCCGTGAGGTAGCGCTTGATGAATTGATTAATAAGCCCAGGCCAGCTCACATCGTCATGGAGCTGGCCTGCGCAGATTCCGCGCATAGTGTAGCTTGTATATAATCTTTCCGCGTCGCGTTCAAGAAAATGCGCGAGTACGCGAATGGCGACCCCTTCCGTCAGATGTTGCGAATTGAACGTGATGCGCACATCTTTCAGGAAGGGGAGTAATTCAATCGCGTTCGTTCCATCGAAATTGCGCATCGTGGGACGAATCCCACGACAACGCTGCACATATTTCGCGATTCGCCCCGCGTCCCCTGACGTGACGAGGGTCGAGACGTTGTCCAGGCGATACATCCTGTAATTAGCTACGGAGCTAAATTCCTGTATCATCGTGTGGACCGCCTCGACCCCGGGGACCGCGGGGCCCAATGTGCCAAATGGGGTCACCAGTAGCGTACGGACGTCTACCGGGCCCGGACGCGTAGTGAGATCCTGGGGCTGATAGCCGCCTCACCGGGGATCAAAAGCGAGAATCGGTTCCCTCGATCCCCGGGTGGTATCCCCGCGTCTAGTCTCGTCCGCGTAAGGTACGCGAACCGTCTGCCGCATGTCTCCGGCGACATGCGGCAGGGCTTGGGTTTCGGACGCGAAAGTTGCGTCAATCCTTGTTCGATCTCCGCGTGCGGGCCGACTGGTGTCACCACCAGCCGGCTCCACCTCTTGAGCGCCGGACGCGTTCGGAGGTACAGTACCACCGGGCCTTAAAGGTGGGGCTCCGGGTGACGTCGCGGTCGGGGTACGTTCCATCTGACGAACACGTCGGCGTGTAGAATTTAACTGCGCGGTCACATGGGCAAACGCGCGCATCTGCTCCGCGGAAGGAAAAGGTCTGGCATCAGTACGTCCCGCAGAGGCCGTCCTCTCGGGGCGGCCTTCCCCCAACTCGTCGGGGGAGTCGAGACGCGATTCCTCGACGAGCACCAGTCGACTCTGCAGTTGATCGACTAGTGCTCGGAGGTTATCCAGAGACTGGGAGACGCGTTCAAACCTCCCTTCGCGAAGGGATCGTAGTTCTTCCATGCAACGCGAATATAATGCGTCGGTTACGTCGATTCGAAGCGCGGTCCGGACCTCCTCAATATACGTCGCGATCCGGTCATACATCGCGCGTGCGTGGCCTTCTGATAATTCAAGCGACGGTTCGCGGTCACTGAGACCTGCGCCACCGCCGCCCAATGGGACGCGGAGCGCGGCTGACTCGGAGGTGCGGAACGCCGTTGACTCCATATTCGCCGGCTCGGATTGAATTGAGGGGGCGGATCCTTCTTCCATTTCGACGCGTACGGATGCGGACTCGAACGATAGTCTTCTCGCGATAATCGTGTGGCCTTCTAGGTCGGGAGACCAATGTAGCATAAACCCCCAGTCGTGTTGGGGGTTTAGCTGTGGTTCTTCGAAGACCTGTGTACGCGAGAGAGGACAAAAACACACACACCAGAAAAGAACGCGGGCGGTGTAGCGTGGTAGAGCGGTGGGGAGCGGACGCGAACACAGTACGCGGTAGAGCGGTTCGACGCGCTCGACGCCCCGGGGCGGCGCTAGTTAGCGTTCTAGCACCGACGGGCGGAGGCGGATCCAGCTCGCGCGCGTACGTTCGCGACCGCTACCCGCGTTAGTTTCTAGTTAACGCGCTCGCGTTAAGAGAACGCGTTTAGAATAAGCGGACAGGGTTAGACCTGCAGTCGAGGATCTGGTACCAAGCCCGTGCTTGTCCTTCTCCTCCCTCCGCCGCCGGTCGCCCTGTCATTTAATATACAAGTAAATAATCTATCATAACAGATACTACAGTATCTAGGTAGCGCCTTACACGGTAAGCTCGCGCGCCTTACTCCGGATCGTCACGCTGTAAACGTGCACAGCGAGCAGCAATCGCGTACTTACAGGCGCCGGTGTGCGCGCTGTAATGCATTTTGCGGGAGTACAGTAGTCACCCCGCGCGTTCAAATAACGTCCTCGCGATTATGCTACACCGTCCCGGTGGACGAGGAGATACTTTGTTACTCAGCTTTGGACCTTGAGGACGATCCTCTGTTCACAGAGGAAAATGATGACGACCCTGAGGTCGACGTGACATCCGGCTGTTATGCCTTGGAACCCCCGGCATCAAAGGCCGCGCTGACGCACGACGATTTTTCGCGGGAGCAACTCTCCGATCCCCTGTGTAAGGAGGTGGCTTCCCGTCTTGCGAAGGGGGAGGGTTACGCCCAACTCCGTTTGTCACGGTTCTTCATCAACACAGAAGGTTTAATCTGTCGGAAAGCCCACCTGGATGGTGTCGAACAAATTGTCGTCCCAACAACCCTCCGTGACAGGGTGTTGTATTTATCGCATTATTCCGCCACCTCAGGTCACCCTGGAGGTCGGCGTTTATTCCACACGCTCCGGCAGCGGTATTACTGGCCAAGCATGTCGGTCGATGCCTATTCCACAGTCCGGATGTGTCCCGACTGCGCCAAGGCCCGCATCAAATTGCGTAAACACAACTCAGAATTGAAGACGTTCCCTCCATCAGGCCCCCTGGAGTACATCGCAATTGATATCCTTGGAGAACTACCCCGAACCCCAAGAGGACATCGTTACCTCTTGGTGATGACGGACCGTTACTCCAAGTTAACCCGAACCGTACCCTTACGGAAAATCACGGCCGAGACAGTAGCTCAGGCGTTCATTTCACACTGGGTCTTCGTTTACGGAGCCCCAGTGAAGCTCCTCTCCGACAACGGGAGTCAATTCACTTCGAGGTTCTTCCTGGCAGTGTGCAAAATTCTCTCTATTGAGAGTGTGTTCACAACCGCATATCACCCCCAGACTAATGGGCAGGTGGAAAGATTCAACAGAACGTTGGTCTCAACTCTACGGCACTATCTGGCCGATAACCAACGTGACTGGGACCAGTACACGGATGCCCTCACCTATGGCTACAACTGCACAGTCAACCGCATGATCGCCATGAGGCCATTTGAGCTGGTGTTATCCCGGACGCCGAGTCCGTTGTCCCTACAGCAAACTCCGCTGTTGGCACCCTCCGCCTCACGGGCGCATTTCAAGTTCCGCTTCCTCTCGTGATTGCGCGGCCTCATGGTCACGGCTGACAAGAACCTACGTCCCGGACAGGAACGCTACAAGGACGACTTTGACAAGCGAATTCGACTCCCTACGCCGGAATGTCAAGCATGGGACTAAGTCCTCGTTAACCGAGAAGCGGCATTACGCTCAGAGGAGCGAACCGACAAGGATCGGGTGAACAACAAACTTGCATCGCGCACTGAGGGACCGTTCCCCGTGGTAAAGGTGGATGACCATACTGTCACCGTCCTTCGAGGTACGGGGCTGAAGGACAGAATCTCTCGAGATAGAGTCGTCAAGGCTCCCCCGCTACGCAACGCGGTAGGGGGCGCTACGCCCTCGTTGGCCGATCAGCGCGATGATGGGGAATCCCCGTCGTCGGACACGACTCCCATCCGAGGGAGAGGCATTGAGGGACAGTTGGGTAATCTACCGCTCGACGACCTCGAGCCGGCGGAGGACGCCACCACCCCGGCGTCTTCCCCCGCGCACGCTCCGGGACTGATGGATGCCCTGACCAGCGGAACGGCGGAGCGGGTTATATCTCGACTCGCTCCCACCCCCTCCCAGGTAAGGGAGGTTCCATCTTCGAACCGAAGGGCTACCGCTACTGCATCGGTGACAGAAAAACGGGCACCCCGCAGTGCGCCGGGGTCGCCCGGAAATGCGCGTACAGCCCTCCGAGCCGCGACCTCCAATGACACGTGTCGCGCCCGAGGGAGAAATGGCGTCCTGCCAAGATGGGCAAAGGGCAGCTTAGACGATGGGGCCACGCTTGCTCCCTTGCGAGAGACACCGGAACCTTCCCCACCGACACCCGCGAGGCGAGCCGTCCAACAGGCCCTGTCGGAGGCCATACCGGTTCTTGCCGCGAGGTGTGCCTTTAACATCAGCCGCGCTGGCCTACCACCGTCGCCGGCCCCACCTCCGCCGCGTTCTCCGACCTCCCCGGGAGTGTTACTAACCGAGTACGTCGTAGAATCCCTCTCCGGGCATGCCGCCGGCTCGGACGGAATTCCGGTGTTTCGCGTTCACTGGTATGGCTATTCTACGGCCGACGACACCTGGGAACCAGCCCACCACGTTGACTACAATACTGTCGTACGTTACTGTCGACGCAAGCACCTGCGGGTACCCGCTCGGTCACTATGGGACCGGCCGGACAGCGTCGGTATGCAGCATTAGCCCCGGCAGAAGAGGCCGCGGATAACGTCTCGTACAACGAGGACGGTGACCTCGCAGAAGCGAGAAGGACGGGATTCGTCAGTTCGAAGTGTCTGAGGGAAAGGCCGCCTCCCGTACCAAGGAGGGAACTCGCACATATACCAGGGTCATGACTCGCCGTGAAAGAGGATGCCAAATGCCTAACTCGTAGCCGAGGGGCTAATACTCGCTCGATCGAGGCATGACCCGCGGTTACGGCGGTAACAACTTATTACCTCGTTGAACGAGGGAACCCCCCCTCGTCAATTCGAGGTTGTGATTCTTCCACCCGATGAGGGGCCGATACTCGCCCGCTCCAGGCATGACGCACGTTGACAGCGGTGTCAACCTACTACCTCATGGAACGAGGGCGCCCCTTTCCCCCCGTCAATTCGGGGTGGTGACTCCCTCCCCGACGAAGTACAACTACTCGCACGGGCGAGGCAGGCCAGCAACTCCGCCGGATGACCGCGAGGGTAAACCTCGCAAATTCGAGACCGCGACTCGCGAGAGCGAGAGAGACGGGACTTGTCGGTTCGCAGGTCGGAAGGCATCCGACCTTTTCCCCCGAGTAGGAAATTCTCGTATACACGACGTCGGGATTCGCCGAGGAAAAGGGAAGGGGTCGCATTATTAACCCCCGTTAAGGTGAGGCGTAGACCACCTCCCCGAGAGGATACAAGGACTCGCTCGCTCGAGGAGGGCAGCCAAGCAAGACGCTCGGGGATCGCAAGGCAAGACCCGGCGACCGACTCCCTGACCCGCGCCAGGGGGAGGACAGGACAGGCCAAGACGAGGGTATGCCAAGTGAGGTCGGAATGAGACTCACCGACGTGAGAAAAATAGAACTCGCCAACTCAAGGCGGATTTCCCTCTATGCCACGTGTACAGCGCTGAGAGGGTGTACCGCGCGCTCGTCCGCACGTCGGGATCTAGCGGCTTTCCCTCATGTAACGAGGTTTATTCAGGATCTGGGTCCCCACTTCCGTGGGGCGAGTTAGACTACCTCGCAGGTTCGAGGCCTGGCACTAAATGACTCGAACATCGAGGGACTATTACTCGCACTCTCGAGGGCGTAACTCGACAATCGAGGGACTATTACTCGCACTGTCGAGGGCGTAACTCGCATATGGAGGACTACAGCGACGCGTACGCGGGCAAGACTTCTTCCACATAGTCCTCGACTTCCTCCTCCGGCAGCATCTCGCGAGGCTCGCCAGGAGTTACACCGCCCTCCTTCTCTGTTGTACGGGAAGCAGAGGTCCCCTTCTCGACGACCCTGTCCGAATTGCCCTCCGCCACAACGCGTAGGGGCGTCTCCCTCGCCGGGGAGACGGCCGCTGAGGCCGACGCGCTCCGAGGTGCCACGGCACCCTCTTCTGCACCGCCCTCCGCCACAAGGCGACGTACCGCAGCCACCATCCGCGGGTTGTGCAGGAGCACCCGCAAGCCCGCCTCCGACAACTCCGTCGGATGGCGTCCCTCCCCGACCGAGGCCCCTACGCGCGTCCCAGTCGCCTCACCTTCGGCCATCACAACATCCGCCGAAGTTCCACGCTCGCCGTGTTTGGCCCTCACCCGCACGGGCTCTCGAGCCCCGCGTTCGGGATCGCCCCCGGGAGTCTCCTCCCGGACTCGTACGCGCGTGTTTCCGACACCACCCCCAGTGGCCTGCTCCGGTCGCCCGGGCATCAGCTCGGGCTGGGTGACGTCCAAGGTCCCGGCTGCGATACGCACCCAGTTGCCCGTTAGCGGGGTGCCGGCATCATACCTCCGACCTGGGGAGTGATTCCTCACGCGATGATTGTCATAATGGTGCCCTTGGTTATACGGAACCCGAGGCCAGTCAACACTGTCGTGGATATCCAACAGTGCGAGTAGACGCTTTTGTAGCGCCGCCGACCCCAGCACCCTCGTCAGGTCGAGCCTCCGCAACCACTCCACCACGGCCGTAGGGAGGACATACAGGCGCCCATCATACGTGGACCAGATGAAGCGCTTGGCTATAATCGCGATCCACTCACTCAGGAACACCATCTATTTTGGCGACTGAGGATCTTCCATCATGCCGAGGCCATAGTACACTAGGCACGGAGGGAGCTCAGCTATGAAGTCCGCCGGGACTTCATACTGATCAAACCACGTCGGTACCTCGGGGTACGGAGTGTGCAACGTCTCTCGCTCGAACGAGGTTACGTCGACCCACTCATAGGCGATGAATACCCCCATTCGGTTTCTCATACGACGCTCGAATTTCAGCTTCCCATGCATCACGGGATCTCGCCGCCTCTCTAATTCGACGTCATAGCCGGGGGGCATCAACGGAGTGTCCCAGGCCATCAACGAGACTGAGGGTACCTCCTCCCTATCGCGGAGACCCTCCATTACCCGCCGTAAATTGGCGACATAACCCCGGTCCGCCTCCGACCTGTACGCCCACGTGTCGAGCCCCCACGCTCGCGGGACCAACCGATTACACGGCGTACGGCGAATGCGCTGCCGGAGAAAACTCACGAACGCTTCACGCGACTCGGCGTCCGTCCGCCGAAACTCGGGGCGCAATAATTCCCTCTCCACGACCAATCGGTGGGTAAAATCGCGGGAGAACACGGCTTGCAAACTAAGGCGACCCGGGAGCTCGCCCGACGCAGTGGCGTACGTACGGACTAGCTCCGGATCTCGCAGACCCTCCGCCGAGAGGAAGGGAGCCCTCTCGAAGAGAAGGGGGGCGTCGCTCATGGTTCGCCCCCACAACTCGCTCGGTCGAGGCCACACTCCGCCATCTCGGGCGTATATCCCCGCGTACATGGCGCCCTGCATCGGACACCAGCTGACTATACTCGCCGGCTACACTCGCGAGGCGTACGAACACACTCGACCACCCCGTAGTCGGAACACCTTCCGCTCCGCCGACGAGTCATATCAGGCTTAGACCCGGGACACTTACGCCACTTGGCGGAAATCGATTCGGTCATCTGCCCGGGGTGCTGTACGCCACTTGGCGGAAATCAATTCGGGCATCCACCCGAGATACTGTACGCCACTAGGCGGAAATCAGGGCGGTCATCGACCGGGATACTGTACGCATACTTAGCGAAATCGCCGGAAATACAGTTCGCGGGGACGCTCTACTCTGAGAGGGGGGCTATGTAGTGCACTGTTACGCCTCCCTCACTCGCGAGGCATACGCTGGATGCCACCCTCCCGGGTGCGCATCCCACGTGTTACCCACGTATGATCGTGTACATGTACCACGTGTAATCGTGTAACTACCCACCCAGGCATGGCCGGGTGTTAGCCCTGTCGAAGTACGGACAGTCTGTCACTCCACGTCTAGGCGTGTCGATTCCCACGTGTAGGCGGGTATCATAACCATATACAGGGGGAATTGCGTACTGTACAGCGCTGAGGCTGGTACGCCGGTAATTATTGCCGTGTTCTAATTAATTAATTAATAATAATAATTATTATTATTATTACGACGTCGACTAGTATATAGTCGACGCTCGACCCTAAGTAAAGAAGACACGAAGCTTTGGGTCTACAAATTGGGTTTCTGGAACGGAGTCGTAGCCTCACGTCGGTCCCCGTCCCACGACGGTACCCTGCGAGCCATCTACGTCCCGATTCCCTCCTGCCTCTACCGCGCGGGTCGTCCCGCCACGCTCGGCTCTCCGCGCGACAGCTGTACCTACCGCTCCGCCCCTCCTGGGCTCAGTTTCCCCACATTTTCCCTTCCTTTCCCTACTGCGCTTCGCGCCCGGCCCCGTACCGGACCCTTACGGGTGGTCTTCCGATAACCCCCCTCCACGCGCCCCCGAACGCGCGCGCTCTGCCAGAGGGGGATCCCACACTTCCCCCTCAGTGCACGACACTTCGATAGCCATCCAAAATTAAAAGAACCTTCCTGCCATTTACTGTGAGGTCCTTGACATCATCCGCAAAATATTTTGCCCAGCGCAAGAAGTTTTTGCTGTCCACCCCAGCCACGTCCTCTCGTGTGGTTATGGCACTCCCTCGAGGAAGACAATCCGCAACCGTCTCCATGACAGGTGCCCCATTGAGCTCAACAGTGCGATACTTTAGAGATTTACCCTCGACAACAAATAAAGGGCGACCAACATCCCCATTGGCAAATATCACGGGCATGACTGTTATGCGTTTAACATTCCTCAACTCTGGTGATCTCTGAAGAGACTTCTGTCCTCGAGCTCTGTAGGATTTTCTTCTATTCGACTGTGCGCAATCTTTGCTTGGTGTCATACCACTTTCGTCTAGGTTGGCAATGCACGAAGAGTCCAAGTGGTACACACGAATAAGCCGTTCCAATTCCGCAAAATGGGTTGTCAGATTTTTGGCATTGGTTGCCTTCCAGCGAGCTTCTTCTTCTGTAGAGGCCCTTCCAAATTTGATATTTTTTCGGTGGCGCTTAGAAAAGAGTGATAGAAACTTTCGTCCAGGGCGCCCCTCAATAAAAGGTATTGTATTCTGGCGTTCGGCTGAAAACGAAGTCACCATCAATTGGACAGCATCTGCGACGTCTGTCCGTTTGAGCGGGAAGCCGCGGCGGGAGTACGAAAGAACAAGGTCAACAATGACTTGCTCCTCATCGGGGGATAGGTAGGTGCGTGCTTTTTTTGATTTTCCTCTGTGTGCGAATCTGTACTGAAAAGTCGCCACAGGGAGCCGGGCAAGTGAGCAGCCTCGCGCCTAGTTGCGCCATTATCGATAGAAATGACGGCTCGGTTGAAGTAGTGCTCTTCCTTCCTCTCGCGACTGGTCTTCTTGGTCATGGTGTGGTGGCCGTGGTGTGAGGAGAAGCGGAATGAGCTCTAATGCCCCAATTTGCACCGAGGTTTCACCAAAGTTTGCTTTCAGATGGTCAAAAGGGCGCCACGTCGGATTCGGCATGTCAAATTGCGCCATTTGCATTTTTGAACGATTTACGTCATTGTCACTGAACGTTTTTCACTCAAAAGTTGAGTCATTTACCGGTAGAAGCTGAATCACAATAAAATTTGCAATAACGTTTTTGTTCCAGTGATGGGTGCTCTGTTCAAGAAAGGGGGGCATGTATGGGTATGGTTGTTTAGTCTTGTGTAGACGCAGTTTATGCTGATGAAATGACATGCACTGTACAGCGAGGTTGGAAATACAGCTGGCAATACACGACGCGTACGCACTATTCCCATGATCCAACCAGCACCCACTCTGTGATCCCGTGTGCCTTCCCATGCACCGACAGGAGCTCACCGCCGCCGCCCGTCGCGTGCCGTCCGATGCACCTCCCTACGGTACTACGTCTAATGGGATTTTAAGAGATCGGCTTTCGACCAAGTTGCGGCCACTGCATGCCTCTCTCTTTTCCCCGCCCACCCTCCTTTCTATGATTTCATGCCCCTCTCTCTTCTAGTGCTGAGAAACAACACAGGGGCTCAGAAAAAACACATGGGCATTAGCTTCGGACAAGTCTATAGATATCACAATTCTGTTTTTTAGTTCAATTCATTCTCGTATCCTTGACAAAGAAAAGAAAATGTTGTTTCATGCTGCTGAAACAATTTAATTCATCTACAATGGTGGCAATAAATATAGCACATTGGATAAAATACATCTTAGAACGTGAAAGATTGAAGGTTTTAAAAAAGAGAGGACTGCAATCGTATGTAATCGACCTGCTGAGAAGGATACAAAAAGAATTTCGAAAGGATTTTTAAGCGCTTCGGCGCTAGTGTCTATATGACGGTCATATATATAATATGTCATATCATAATATGACCAAGCGTCGCTTGGTCAAACAGGGGGTCCCACGCAATAGTGCTATACCGGAACAGACCTCGACATATGGCACTATTGCGTGAATGGCACTATACTGAAAGCGCCAAAACACAATCATTTACATACAGGACATGTCCTGTTTGAAGCGAGCGATCAGAGATGCCAAGCATTGAAGCGGAATTCTACTGTACTTCTCAGTAGGCGACAGCTGCGAACGTCCCTGCCTCCCCCCTGTCCGCTCTCTCCTCCCTTGCACTCTCTCTACCCCTCCCCCCCTGCGGCGCCCCGCCCAGATGTTCTCTGCCAAAGTCAAGCAGCAGATCCCGTGCCCGCTGTGCGTGATGCGGCGCTACGTGCTGTGCGACATGTGCAGCGGGCACACGTGTATGAACACGTGTACGAAGTATGATAACTGTGCCAAGGCGTTTTGCATAGAACTAATGCGTGGGAAGCACTACTCAAAGTGGCACTATTGCGCGATCCTCTCTGTATTATGACCAAGCGTTATCACAACATAGAAATCTGCGAATTCTATTTCTGTTCAACTTTGACGTCAACAGTTTCTATATTTCTTCTTTGGGAAGTTGACTGGGCTGAAATTTTTTTCTGGAGTTAGAACCAAATTTAAAGCACTCCATGGAACGTCACTATTGTCTATTGGACCAAGCGTTATCATAACAAAACAATGTGCGAATTTTATTTCTTTTCAACTTTGATGGCGACTGTTTCTATTTTTCTTTGGTAATCCATGCCCCGCGCCGAAATATGCCTTGTAACACATATTTTATTTCAGGAGTAATTTATAAATAATTTCTGGGGTCACGGCCGTTATGTAGTAATGCAATACAGGTGCCGTATCATGCAATAAAGGTAACGTATCATATTCGAACGTAGAAAAGAAGAATAAAATAGAGACGGTTGGCAAAAAGGCGCGGTCGCGAGGAGCGGGCGGGCGGGCCTGAGAAACGGATGACTAGCTAGAGAAGACGTTACGCAGCGCTGCCAGTCACCCATGTAATACTCGGTGCTTACGCTGCGGTGAGGGTGACTGACAGCAAGAGCGACAACGGGGGGCACTACAGTGTATTCAACAGATACAGTTCGTAATCCATGCCTCGCTCCGAAATATGCCAAAGAGTCGAGACTGGCCA
Source organism: Chondrus crispus (assembly GCF_000350225.1). Taxonomy (NCBI): domain Eukaryota; phylum Rhodophyta; class Florideophyceae; order Gigartinales; family Gigartinaceae; genus Chondrus; species Chondrus crispus. The sequence goes on along the minus strand of NW_005178667.1, from coordinate 121,945 downwards.
CCGGTCACAAATGGGACGGGGGGCAGCCGAGGGCGCGAAGCGCCCGAAGAATACCCGTGCCGCGGCGGAAACCGGTAGCAGAGCGTCAAGGTAGTGCTTATGCACTACCTCAGCGGAGGTGTGGTTCGACGGCCGCATAATGGTGGCGAGCCTCACCCCCGCGGCGTACGCGGCAGAGATTCGTCCACTGCGCAACGAGCGAGCGGTGAACTTGGTGCCAGCCGGAGGCGGGACGTTGCGAACGAGTTCTTCCAAGGCGGAGCGGAGCGCGGCGGCGGTGAGTGCGGCAGCGGTAGACGGGCATGAGAAAAGATAGGACGTGGGAGCGGGGAACGGCGCGGACGAGCGACCAGAGTAGGCGGTAGACGGGGTCGGCGGTCGAGGAAACAGGGATGCGAAGCGCCATGAGGGGCGAGGATCCGCGCACGCCATACTTGAAGTGGACCATCTGGATTGTCACCTCGCGCTGACCTAGATGGACATCCGAGCGGCGAAGCAGGCGCAAGATAGTGGGGCGTGTGCACAGCAGGAAGCCGACGGCAATCACGCCCCACCGCTGAAGGACGCGAGGCGTGGCTGCAGCGAGGGCCAGCTTCAGGGCGCGCTCAGTGCACTCGGCGGGAAGCGGGGAGGAGCGCAAAGGGGGACCGTCAGAGCGAGCAGCATCGTTAGCGAGGTAGCCTTGCCGCGTAAAGGTAACAAGCGGATCATCCGTCGGGTCGGGGAGCCCAAAGCGGCGATGCTGGGCTCCGATTGCAGCAATGTAGGGACGGATGGAACCACCGCGTACAGTCCCCTTCCCATTCAAATGGCCAAGATAACAGGCGACTGTCACGGGCGCGGCGGGAAGAGAGGGGACCCTGTCAGCAGCACAGTAGGCTCGAAAGGCCTCCCAATGGTGCTGGTACGCCGCTTGCGTACTCGATGCAAGCGTGCGTCCCAGCAACCGTGCGGCTTCAGAGGCACCCGCGCGGGCCCCTAGTAATCGGGTGGCTGCGGCGGTACCCTCATTCTGCCAACGGCGCCGGGCAGCTACCAGAATACGAACATGGCGCTGGATCACGGCGTCGTGATGGAGGTCGGCAGCAGCACAGGGCGAGCGACGGCGGCGGCGCTCTGAAACCACTGCTGCTGGGGCCAATGCGGCGTGATGAGGGCCCCGTCTCTTGCGGCGAGGTAGCGGGCCCAAACACCCAGGAGCGCTGAACGGGGCACGACGACAGGGAAGAAGGCCGACGGACAGGGGCGATCGGGTAGGGCGTGGCCGTTGAAAAAGATGAGAGCAACGGAGAAGCGACGTTCCAGGAGCCGTTTTGCGCCGGGGGGCAGGTGCCAATCGAAACTGTCCCGCCGCCGTGACAGCCGATCGGCCCAGCAGTTGAGCACGGATGGAAGGTGGCGCGTAGAGATAGTGATGCCGTTCGACTCGCAAAGCTTTCTGAGTAGGCGTAGCTTTGCCAGGAGGCGGGGTGAACGGCTTGTATAATTGCGAACGACGTGTGCGGTCACCAGGGAGTCGGTAACCAGCAACACGTGGCGCCGGCGGGCGAAGGGTAGAAACTTGTTGACGGCGAGGAGGGCGGCACTCAGCTCCAGCTCGTTGATATGGGCGCCCTCCTGCTCTTCGCCAAAGAAACCCGACGCTGGCACTTCCCCTTGCCAGGCGGCCCGCCACCCCGACATGCTGGCATCCGTGAAGAGGCATGCGTCGGGGTGCGACCAGATAGCGCGCCCCACGTGCGGGTTGCTGCTTAGCCGTCCCCACCATTGCAAGTCGCGCATCGCTGCGTGACTGAGGTGCGGATCGCTGCGTCGCCCCGCGCCATGTCGTCGAAACGAAACCGTGACCGTGACTTCTCCGTTCGTCACGTTTCGTCACGCTCAAAATTTTCGCCTGCCGCGGGCCCGGGCGCGGAGCGCCACGGTGTCACTGTACTTGAGGCGCCCGCGCGGCCAAGCCCTTGACCCGTTCCGGGCAGGGCACATGAAGCTGCTGCACGCTGCGTCGCTGCAGGCGAAGTACTTCGGGGGGGCTCGCCCGGGCTCGCTGAGGCCCCCCCTGCGTACTTTTCCCTCGCTCCTTGCGCTCCGCAGCTCCATCGGCGGAGCTGCCCAACACGAAGAACAGCTCGCAGAGGCGGAGGCGGGCGTCGACAACCGCGGGCCCGGCAGCATTGGCCAAGCCAGCGAAGCGCTCCACCGCCTTTCGCTTGACGTAGCGGCGGTGTTGCGAGGCGTACATGAGTAGGGCTGCGGCGCTGCGCTCGATCGCGGCGAGTTTCTTCGGGGGTAGGAGGAAGCGCTCCCCCTTGGTGTCGACGAGTATGCCGAGGACCTCGAGTCGCGTAGAGCCCTCGAAGAAGCACTTCAGCGGGTGTAGCAGTAGTCCGAGCTTCTCGAATAGAAGCCGCATCATGCGCCCGAATTGGCGGGTCTCCCTGCGACCAGCGCAGCGACTTCCTGGTGCAGACTTGGCGGCACCAAAGAAGTCGTCCAGGTAGGAGAAGACGCGGTGGCCCAGTTTGCGTAGAAACCCAACGACGGGAGCTACTGCCTTGGTGAAGAACCACGGGGCCACGGCGAGGCCACAGTTGAGACAAAGCGGTAGATAGATGCGGTCCCCGACGAAGAAGGCCAACCGCATCTGATCTTGTTTTCTTATGCGCAGGTGGTAGTAGGCGTCTTTGATATCGGCCTTGAAGGGGTGATCACCCTTCACCAGCACGGAGGCGAGGTCGGATATCTGGTCCATCCTGAACGTCCTCGCCTCCATGCACTCGTTGGCCCGCTTGTAGTCGATGACCAGCCTCCTCTTCCCCGCCGATGGTGTGACGAATGATGGGAAGATGAGGCCGGTACGCATCAGCAAGCGGGCCTCCGACTCCGTCGCCCTGCGCGCAAACTCCATCTCCAACCAACGCGTAGACTTCTCCTTCGCAAACAGCCCGTCCTCCCTTGCCATCGGGTACGGGCGGGGGCGCTGGTAGGGCACCTCCTTCACCCACGGCAGTTGTAGTCCGAATCTCAACTGCCTCACAAACCAAGGGCTGGCACCTACGTCCTCCCACGCCCTGTACGAGTTGCCCACCCGCACCGAGGGAGGGTCTGTCAGTCGACCCGTTGAACGCCTTGTGGTTAGTTGCTCCTACCCCCTCGACATCCGCGTCCCCATCCGCGCCCTCGACCCCTGGTGGATGGGGTCTGTGCTGAGGTAGAGCTACTGGCGGGTGCTGGGCCTCGGAGGAGGCCTCGGATTGTGGGATAACTCCTCTCCGCCCTGGGTTGGGTGAGATGCGGAGGCTCTAGCGAGGGAGCACGCGGCGTGGACGCGACGCGCTAATTGAACCGATCGGACGAGCTCGCGAAAAGGGAGTGGCTCACTGGCCGGTTACGCGCAGTCGCCCCGTGGTGCGTGGACGGGAGCGACCGGTAACGGGTTAGAAGCCAGCGCGCGCGATAGACAACCGAAACGGACGTATATAGGCGCGAAAGGGACGGGGGCGAGCTTGCCCCAGTTTACCGGTAGGGACGGGTGTCAGGTATTAACCCCTCAGACGGACGCCTCGGACACCTGTCCCAGTACAGTAGTACAGTACCTGCCGCCTAGTGCGTGCCGGGTACTGTACACAATTAAAAAGCTAGCGCCATAATTACTACTACCGCACGGACGCTGCTACTACACGTGTGCACTACTGTACACGCGTGTTGCTTACAGACTACCGCACGGACGACACGTGTGCTAACGCGCACACGTAACACGTGTAGACTACCGCAGGGACGACACGTGTGCTACTGTACACGTACGCCAGATTACGATCACTCGGCACGCACGCGCGCTCGCCACACGTGGGCACAACCGCCCACGTGTATACTGTACACGGCCGTCCGATGACCTCCGCGCGCTCGCGCCGGTCATTATACTACAGACCTCCCCCCTTGGCTTTCGCTACGTCCCCGTAGCGACCCTTTACTCGACCGCGCGGGTCCGTTCCGGACGTTTCCTTCTATCGCGCACGATGCAGGGACAGAAACCCCTCCGTGCGGACGATCATGCCCCCTGGCTCGTCAGCGAGCTGGCGGTATATAACGCCGCGAGTTCATCCGATTCGGAGAGCGCGTCTTCCGATTCTCCCCACGCGATCCACACTGACCCCCCAATTCTTCCCCAACACTCCCCTGCGAACTCAGAAACCTCCTCCGACAGCGACGACGACATCCCCCTACAGCGGCTCTTCAACCAACCTATGGACGGTCATCGCGACACTTTTGCTGTGCGCGCGTACAAACAGCCGTTGAACCCGCCTCGGGCTCCGGCGGCGGCGCCGGTCGGTCTCACCTTCCAACCGCGGCGACGCCTTCGCGACGGCCTGCAACCGTCCACTGGAGTTGCGGGGCCCGCGCAAGCGCCAGTTGATTCGCCCGTACCGGTCGGTTCGCCACCGCTGGGCGCCCAAGCAACACAGTCCTCGCCGCTGCCCCTCGCGGGCGCGGCTCCAAGAATGGTTGCGGCGGACCCGGGGCTCCCCGTGGAGCTGCCGCCGCCTCCCATGTTGCTGCTGCCCGCTGCGGGCACGGCGCTCACAAGGGCCGCTTACGAGGCGCCGTACGCGGCGCCGGCGCCGTCGAGTAGCGTAGCGCTTCCACCGGCCGGACGGGGGGCGACAACGTCGCTGAGGCGGGTATTCACCGCCCCGAGTACCCCGGCCTGGCTGCGCAGCGGCGTCGACTCCGTACGGTCACTGTGGCCCGGGTCCTCGATGGACCACCGCCGCCGGCGCGCGCGCCGACGCGCCGCGGGCCGCAAGCCTCCGATTGGGGTTGAGGAATATGTTCAGCGGAACTTGCTGGACGCGGCGAGGTTCGCGGCCATCCCGATGGTGCGCGCGATCAAGACTCCGTCCGGGCGCGGTGCCGTGGCGCAAGAGAACCGCGCCGGCGCGTGGAAGGCGCGATGGCGTCACGCTCCGTGTCGGACGCCAGCCGCAGCGGGCAGTGACTTGCTCTATGTTCGCTGCGAGGGCGAGGAAAAGTACCACGTCTCACTGCTGAACCTCTTCGGTCGGTATCGCCGCTACGAGGGCCTCGCGCCCGATGTCCGCTTGGTGGCCTTTTCGCGGCCTTTCGACAGCTGGTACAGCGTTGCGAACCGAGCGCGGTGGGGTGAGGACGCAGCGCGCGAGAGTCGGCTGCGCTGGCGCCAGGTGGACGATTTCTTCCACATGTGGCACAGCACCGAGTTTTTCTCGGTGCCCAGCGCAGCGCAGCGCGGCGCGGCGCGGCGCGCCCTAGACCCCGCGCTCCCGACAAACAGGTCGACGTTCGAGGCGCCGGAGTACCTGTGCGTACAGACGCCGAGCGTCATGGCGTACGTGGCGGCGCATTGGTTGCCGCTCGGCCGATCGGAATCCGCGGAAACGGAGCGAACGGGCGTCTTGATGCACGCGATCATGCTTTCGGAATGGGCAGTCTTGGCCTTCCTGTGCTTCTTACACGCCGCTCGCGAAGGACTGCCGTTCTTCGTGAAGTGCCCCGACCCCCAGCTGATCGCACGGCGCGAGGAACCGTTTGGTGAGCGCGGCCTGCTCTTCCGCCTCTCGGCGGGGCTCATCGATTTAATCCGCTCGGTCGGTATCGCGGAGATCCTCGAGGGTACGGCGTTTGACGGGACGTACGCGACGCAGCTGTTGGCCTTCACCGAGGGTAAGGATTGGAGCGGCCGGTCGGACTTCTTGTGGCTCAGCTGGAACCAGCGGTGCACCTTACCGATGCCCTCCGGAGCTGAGGCCGAGACCGGTGCCGATGGTGGCAGCGCGGCCCCCGGTCCAGCGGACGCGACCGTCGCGGTAGACGTGGACGGCGCGGTCGATACAGTCGACGCGGGTGACACGGGCGGATTGCTTGCCGATGCCGATGTTGCGCCGCCGCGCGATGCTGGAACCGTGTAGTTCAATGTGCCTGGCAGGCCGCGAACACAGTCCGACGGTCAAACAAAAAGACGAAAAACAACAGCAACAACAACAACTGCCGATGGCACGCGCTACGGAGCGTTCGAGACTCCCTTTCCCCTTGTGTGGGCTTGCGGCCCACGGTAGCTCAACTCCGACGGGGGGGGGTAAGGAAAGATGCCCGGCCCGGGAGGAAAATGGTGGTGGAGACTTGCGAAAACTTGAGCGCTCGGCGAGTGCGGGTTGGGCTTGTCTACGAGAATGTAACCGCGGTTCGCTGGGTTGTAAGGCCAATGCTCGACGAGCGTCTTCAGCACCTTGGGTATAACTCAAGGTCTTCGACGGGGGCTTGCTCAGCACTACCCGACAGGATCGTAATTGTGTAGCAGCGCTACGACCGACGTGTTGCCCGATGGCTAAAAACACCCTCACCAGCGCGATCGCAATCGCGGTAGGTAGTACCAACTCTGTCTTATACAGTAAGACCTTCGACGGAGGCGTCGTCGCAACAGCCTTCCGACAGAACTTGAAACAGTAGCAGCGCTACACGACGTGTTGCCCGATGGCTAAAACACCTACACCGGATCGGTCGCAACCGACTCCAATGGAACCAACACATTTAAGGGAAAGATAGAAATAGAAGTAGAGGAATGAATAGGGAAATAAAGGAAAAAGAAAAAGGGAACCCCCGAGCGCAAAGGATGCCGTAGGCTTAGGTAAAAGGGAGCGTCTTGGTAGAGACGGACTTCGACCAAGGCGACATTCAACTCCGGCAACTCGGGTTGCCTTTACTGACTTGGTCGTCAGAGGGCTAAGGTATATATCGCCCCGCCGGAGCCAGTACAGTAGCTCGCGGCGCTAGATCCTAGATCTAATCTAGTGTCCGCAAAATTAATGCTAACTAATTAACTAAATAAAATTAAATAATTAAAAATTAAAACTGTGCAATTATTCGCACGTGTGTCCCCCAACCCGGACTACTTTTCATATCCAAATATTTTCCTTTCTTTTCACCCCCCTTTCCAGGTGCGTATTGCACTACATATCCCCCTTCTGAGCGTCCTTGCACATCGGCTACACTCCTTGCTCTCCAACTCCTTCTCTTCTCGACCCCCTACTTTTCCCTTCCTGGTGGACGGTCTCCGCATGAGAAAGGACAAGACGAATCCCACGTGTCCTCCACCTCCTGAGCTCGCGGGCAAAAATACTGCCCGTCGACGCACCGATGTCGGCTTCGCGAACAAGTCTCGCACTTCCTTCGACCTCCCTCCTATACCCCGACGTCCCCCTGACTCGGACGTCTCCGACCCGGCCTTTCATCCAGGTTATCATCCCTCTTGGGTAGCCCGCCACTACCCCTCGCTCGAAGAGCTACAGGAAAAAATCATGCACGAACATCCTTCCTTATTTGCCTCGGCCCAGTGGTTCTCCTCCGTGGGTATTCGCGAAGTTTCCAAAGTCGAACACCAATTCGCCGACGACGTGGGCATGCTTCCCGGTAATCTCCCGGTGCTTGCCATCCGCTCCTTTGACTGGCGGACTCGTATAGCAGTTCCGACTTCCATCCTACGTCATCCTCCCCCACGGGGCCGTTCCACTCTCTCCCTGCGATTTATGGAGGCCGTATTCGCTCGGCTTGCCATCCCCAAATCCGACACCCTCATACCCTCGTCATACGGTTGCGACACTTGGCGTTGTCGTACAGAGGGCGAACGCCTCTACTTAGACAATCTCATTGATATCACCTTTGGTGACCCTGCCGCCGAGGCGGATCGCCTGTGGCGAAACCGACATACTGTCACATCCGATGCCATCTTCTGGACCGAACCCATTTTCCCTTCGAATTTCCGTCATTTAAAACGCGGGGGTATTTTCTTCTTTCAGAACACAGTGCGTTTTGAACGGCGTATTCGGTTTGATACGGGGTACTTCATCGGCTACCAAATGGTAGAGGCGCGCGAGATTTCCCGTCAGCATTATGCAAGTCGTTACCAGCGCATCCCCTCATGGTGGAGCCAGTACGAGGTGAGTCAAGGGTTTTGGGCTGAAATGGGACCCATACTCACGTACTAGGGCAGCTACCTGCGGGATCCGCAACACGGGTTATGGGTGGTCTTCCTCACAGAGTGGTGCGTCAAAGTAGCCGCGACCCTCTTGTGGGAGGCCTATGATTGCTGGCGCCTGTGGCACCTCCCCGCGAAGCTGATAGCACAAATGCGTCTATTGGACTTCTCTGTCCCTCTGGGTGGCTCTGATTTCAATCGCGAAATACGCTCCCTCCTTGACACGATCGAGGACGTGGATTGGGACTGTGTCCGTCCGCAAAACTCCTCTCGATCCTTCACTCGCCAACGTCCCTCTTTCTCCCCTGGTCGAAACCACCCAGCCGCGGGCGACTTTGTGTGGTTCAACCCCGGGTCATCGACCCTCTGCTCAGCGTGGGACGCTCAAACGAGCCGTCGATTCGGAAACCAAACACCGGTTCCCGACGTATCCCCCATCGTCACATCTGACCCCCGCGAGCTTCAAGTATGCTCCCGTCCTTCCTCTCCAATTCCTCCTCGATCGGCTGTCCCTGCTTCCCCGCGCGCAGCCCTGGTCTCTCCATCCTCGTCAAAGGCGCCCCCAGCTGTCGAAATTCCCTTGGCAGGCCACACCGAAACATTGTCGGTGAGGGAAGTGATATCTCCCCCCCCCCATCCCCAACAATTTCCAGAAATACCCACGACGTCACCAGCGTATACTGTGCCTTGCTCCGTGCTCACGGTATTGAGGGAGAGGCTCTGCAAGGAGCCTCGATTGACGACCTGCGAGTTTTGGATCGCCTCGTGTCATCACTTCCAAAGGGCAAATTCTTTGGCAACCCTCCCGTCTGAGCTGACGGGCGCGACACTTCCCTCGTGATAGCTTGTCGCATCTCTATCCTGCCTGCGTGACGCTGAATTTGCGACCTCCTCATGTCGCCTTTGATCCGTAAATTGAATTTTCCTGCGTGCTCCTTCATCCCTTCGTTTCCTCCTCTTTTTCTCATTGATACCCACCCCGTCATAATCACGGTGGCACCCTTGTACCTCCTTCCTCCTTCTCTTCACCTCGCTACTTCCTCCTCTTTTCTCTCTTTTTTTCTCTTTGTATACGCCCCGTCGCCGCGGTCGCATCTTCCTCTTTTCACTGTCCTTCTCTTTTCCTCATTACCGTCTCCCTTCTCTTATCCTTTTTCCGTGCACCTCTGCTACGGCAGCTGCACATCCCCTATTACCTTCTCTTTTCCTTGCACAACCCTCCTTCTGCCATCGTGTTGCACATCTCCTTTTTCCATCTCCTTGCTTTCACTTTCCCACCTCCCGGAGTCTGTCCTCGTCTCGTACTGTGTTCCTCCCTTGGGGACTAATTTATCTCTCCGGATCACCTCATCGACCGGCTGGGATACACGTTGTGCCTTTCAGGCTGAAAAAATTAAATTGTGGCAGCGGCGTGGATGATCGGTCAGACTGTGACACTCGAGAATGTGAGCAGCGGTCCTCATTTTGCTCCCATTGTGCGTCTCCATTTAGCTCTGTCGCCGACAGCTGCGCGATCGACTGTAATTCTCTTTTCTTTCAATTTTTCAGGCTCCTCGAGGCGATTCTCGCTATTGCAGCGGGGTGACTGTCGCCATCGTCGAGTCAATACGAAATCGCGTTCGTCATTTTGCCGGTGATTTCGTTTTCGAGACTTCGCGGTGGGGTCGCGGGCGAAGGTGTCTTTGAGGCGTTCGCGCTAGCCTTTGCAGATCTAGCTCATGGGCGAGCTGGCTTTCGCTCTTCGCTTATTGTCATGGATGAAATTTTGCAATCTTTGGACGAGGATGGTCGTCGGAGAATATCCAAAATTCTCCCAGCCCTTCTTGATGAAAAACACAGCCCACGAAATACAGTTTTGGTCGTTGCCCAAGTGTGGTATAACCCCCCCCCCTGGGGCTTTAAACTAGATTAGATCAAGAACTAGATCAGCTACTGTAGAGCGTCGAGCTCTACAGTACAACCGCGCGTGTCCACGTGTACACCACGGGGACACGGTACACGCGCATACACGTGAGCACGTGTACCGCGCGCGGACGAAGCGCGCACGCACCACAGGTACTACGTGGACTGTCAGCCTCGACATAGCTGACAGTATTACAGTGCAGGCCGACCTGCACTACAGTAGCCCACTACAGTACCTCGGTGCTGTAGTGTTATGATAGATTGTTTTGTATATTAAATACGGAGCGGACCGGGGGCGGCGTAGGGGGACAAGCACGGGCTTGTCCTCAACCGACCGGCAAGGTCAGTCCACCCAGCTTATTCTAAACGTCGCCTTCGCTCTTCGCGCGCGTTTAGTCGGAGCCGAGCCGGAGTGGACGCGCAGCACGCAAGCGAGCACGGAACCGCCTCCGCCCGTCAGCACTGGTACGTCACCCAGTGCTGCTCCGGGGCGTCGAGGCGTCAATCCGCTCGTGCGTGCGCGCGTCCCTGCTTGCTCCCGCTCTACCACCGCTACCCGGGCCCGAACCCGGTTCTGTAGCTGGTTGGCCCGCTTCACCCCTTCTCCGATCCAGGGTCTACAGGTCGAACTGCGCATACATCTCCAGTCGTCTGGGGGTGTTTATGCTACACCAAGACGAAGCACCAGAAATTGCTGGTTTAGCTCACGGCGGAATAGATATTGTTAGCAGGAAGATGGACCAGAGTGAAGTGCTCCTAGATTCCATTGACTCCGCGCTGCCGTATCGAAGTTAATAAATGTACATTTCTCCAGGCGGGCTATCCAGTTCCGGGACGACGAGGAACGTTAAACCTATGTCTTGTGAGAGTCCGAGGCTAAAAAGACTTTGGTCTTTTAGCTCGTCCATTTAAAAACAAGATGTGTGGACATAACTCCACATGCGATAGATGGAAGGATGATGCAACAAAGAGCGTGTCGCTTCCCTGATCGACGACTAGCGACGCAATATCCTTGACAAGCGTGGCCAAGTCATTGACATTTTCTGCGACACAAGTGAGCTCCTGGGTTCGATCCTCGGCCAAGGCAGAAGCGTTTTCCAGGGTGAGCAGTTGCGATTCTGAAAAGCCTGAGTCGTACTGGTCTGCTGCGGATGGTACACCAATATCTATCAGGGTTCCCATATATGGGAATGCAAAGATATCTTTGAATCTGTTTTCGCGGCAAAAGAATCACGATGTTCTTTGAGTTTGTCTAGGTACGCTTTCTGGCGCTTTCGGAATGACATTGAGAGGGGTTGCAGAGGTGTTGCGAATCGCTTCTGCAGGTTCTGCCGGATCTTTGTTTCAACTTCCCTATCATCTGAACCAAGCTATGTAGTGTGTTTGGTGACATTTCGAACTTTCCGTTCGACGTCATGTAACAGCTTGGTCAATTGATGAGACCGCGTTCGGATGTCGTGCTCAAGTTGAGCAGTATCTGTTTCTCCAAATGAAGGTAGCAAATGCTTGTTATACAGTGAGATGAGTTGCTCCAGAAGCTTTTCTAGTTCTGATAAATCACCCGTGAGTTCGTTGTACGTGAAGACCCAGTCCGGTTCCATACCCTCCCTCCGAACCTGAGCACCGTCCTCATCTGCACTGTCATCATGATTTGAGTCGAAATCTCCTGTTGCATTTTCGGCGCCGATAAACCTGCTGCCCTCGGATGCCCTTGCCGGTCGACGGTGCAGTGCTCTCGCTTGTTCGCGATATCGTAAGAATAAACCGGTGCGATCCCTCGTCGCCATTGCGAAGGATTACGTACAGCTCTCTGTACAATCAGCGAAGAAATCTCGTCTTTGAACAGTCGCACATTGCGGCGCAAGACTTCTGTAAAGGCGTTCCTTGCCAGTTAGTGCAGTGAAGGAACGATGCAAAGGACACGGCTTCCACGGGTTTGCCCTTTCCACAATGTTCCTCCTGGACGTCCTCGGAGGAAGAAGGCGCGAGGTTCTCGATCCTCTCGTCAATAAATAATTAACGTTCCGCGATTCACACGTGGGGGAACCCTCCCGCTCGCGGGGCGTCGATTCCTTAGTCTCTCGATCGTAGTCAGCGCCTTTGAAGCGGGTTCGACGACGTCGTCGTTCGTTGTTGTGGTCGGCGTCGCGCGCGGGGGTTTGTGACGGTGCTGCCGGACGGCCTCGGATACTCGTGCCTTTGGCTATTACAAGCGACACCCCGTTCTCGTATGACCGACAAGTTCCGTACCTTCCCTTAATTTTGATTAAAATTTCGAAGACTGACCAGTGTTCGATTTTCGATTTTCTCCGCCCGTCCAGCAGCGCCCTGCCGGCATCCCCAATTTTTTTGATTAAATCATGCCCCACGAGAGCGTGTCACTGATCCAAGCGTCCCTTCACGTGCGCGCGGCGGCAGCGCGTGATCGCATCCAAGGAAGTGTATTACCTCAGCCTGAGACTACAGTAAATTTTTCATTCCACGGCATGGCGGGGCAGGCCATTTCATTGATGGGCGGGGGTCCCGGGCAAAATCGCTTAAGTTATTTCATTTCCCTTCTCCTCACTCTGAGGGATCTCGTTTCTGGCGACTGTCCTTACTCTCTCCCTCTGCGACGCGGCTCACCGCATCACTCTCAACTTGAGAGCCTCAGGGTGGGGATCATCCCCAATACAATTTCAACATTTCACTCGCGGTCTTATCGCGTCCCGCATCATTGACTTCCTCTTGATCAGCTTCCCTCGCATGCGCCTCTACATCAACTCCATCTTTTCCCCTTCTTCTCCCTCGACTCGAGGGTAACCCGCTCGTCTACCTGACACAGCCCGCTATCCCTTAGAGAATACTGTAGTCTGTCCCTCCTTTCCCTGAACGGTAACACGACACACACACGACTACAGCACCACGCTTTTCCTTCACTTACACCTTTCCAACTGCGTTTCGCGTTCCCTTGTCTTCCGCCGTCTGGTTTCTTCCAGACACTTACTCAATTAGGCACAGTCCGTCGTGCTCAGTTATTCGTAGACTACCCTTCTTCCTCGGCCCGACACACAGCGTATTAACTTGCTTACGATCGACGGCTCGCACGGGACTAGGTACGCTCGTCCGAGGGTCGCCAAACGATAGGTGCCGTAGGGCTCATTCACCTCGGTCCGCGGTGCGGGTTCTTTCTCCCTGCGTTCTGTCAAGAGACAACCGAAAGCACACAAAAGAAAAAAACAAAACAAAACATAGTAGAACAAAAACAAAAACAAAAGTAGTGGGTTACTGTGGTCAGGGTAAAACGCGTTGCTCGTCGTTCCCCTCTCGTAAAGGCGTTCCGCGTTCTCTTGCCTTGCTCCTCTCGCTCCGACTTTCCTTGCTTGCTGACCCCTTCTGCTCCTGTGTGTGCCGTCGGCGGCGGGCAACAACAACAAAAAAAGTAATTATTTTGGATTAACTTGCTCTCCGAGGACGGGACACTGATCTCGATTGTCGTTTCGCGTGCATCCGTTGATGACGGGGGTGCGTCTTCCGGTAGGCTCAATGCCTCGTCCGGGGGCACCGCATCACTTCAAGTCCCTAAAACGCGTCGCTCGTCGTTCCCCTTTCGTAAAGGCGTTCCGCGTTCTCTTGCCTTGCTCCTCTCGCTCCGACTTTCTTTGCTTGCGGACCCCTTCTGCTCCAAATTTCTGACTCCTCCGTTCCATAACCTGCTGATTCTATTGACGATGACTATCCCACTCGCGCGTGCGCGACTTGCAGCGGCAAGGGTAACTTCTTCCTTCGGAAATACGTGACGGCCGCACTGCGGGGTAGTTGCTCAATGGGCTCCCACGCCGCGTCCTCGGGCGTATAGCCGTACCATTTCACCTTGAGAATCAAATTACCATTTTGATAATCGTGGTCCGCGACCCGATCGATTACGTATTCCGTATTCTCCGTTTCCTCTCCTTTCTCGGAACTATTCCCTTCCCCCTCCTGAAGATCTTCCAACTCGTCCTCTTCTCTGGACTTTCCGAACTCTCGTAGGTCTGGAGATGTCTCCGCTGTCGGCGCTTGACTAATTAGATTGTCCTGGTCCCCTGACGTAGGTGCACGGGTGTGAGGACATTCCTCGTCCTCCATTACCTCTCCTTCTTCGTTTAGCTCCGGCGCTCCCAGGAACTGTAGCGCTTGACGTACGCCAGTTATCGGCGCATAGTCCAACGGGCTTGGGGCTAACTCCACCCTGTCTCGCGATACTCGTTCCTCCTGATCGCTAATGGCAATGACTACCGTATGTTGATCCGATCTTCTGACGTGATAAGGTCCTGTAGCGACTTGTGCCAGCTTGTGTTTCGGTTCGCTAGGCGTGCCCTGCTCCTTCCGAAGGACCACGTAGGACCCCGGTGGGATCTCCTATTGCGGTTTGCGAAGGCGTGCGTCGAAATTTCGCTTGTACCGGGCTTGTTCCTTTCGCAAACTCCTATCGGCGCCTCGCATTAGGCTCTCTAACGACGACTGCCATTTCAGATAGTATGCTCGTGACGAGCTAAAGTTCTCCAAAGTTGGTTGCGCTTGTAACGCAATGCTTCTCGGCGCCCGAGCTAACACCACGTCGAAGGGCGCAATGTTCGTAATTCGATGAACTTGTGTGTTGTATGCGAACGTCACAGCGTCGCTAAATAAGTCCCAGTCCTTGGGATGCTCTCCAACATATTTTCGCAACGCGGAAGTCAGCGTCCGGTTAAACCTCTCAACTTGGCCGTTGGCTCGCGGGTGGTACGTAGTCGTGAACACATTGCGTATGCCGACAATTCGGCAGACATTCTGAAAGAACCGGGCCGTGAACTGTGTTCCATTGTCGGACAGCAGCTTGACCGGCGGTCCGTACACGAATACCCAATGGTGAACGAAGGCTTGTGCGATGTGCGCAGCTGATATCTTCTTCAACGGTACGGTTCGTACCAGTTTCGAGTATCGATCGCTGATCACGAGAATATACCGATTTCCTCGTTTAGTTGTAATTCGCTCGCCGAGGATGTCGATGGCGACAATCTCCAGCGGAGCTTTGGGCGTGAACAGCTTCATTTCCTTCGTGTTTCTTCTTAACTTCACCCTTTCCCGCGCACATGACGCGCAATTGTTCGCGACTGCATAACAGTTTAGGGCCATCGTAGGCGAATAAAAATATTTTCTCAATGTCTTGTAAAGTTTCCTGCCTCCCGGGTGGCCTGCCAATTTTGCGTAGTGGCTCAACCCTAGGACGCGGTCCCTTAACGATTGTGGTATCATCACTTGTACAAACTCCGCCGCAGTACGGCATAGAGTTCCTTCGAGTTCCTCGGTCTCCGTGCTGAACGTTCTCACCTTTCCGGCTTCCATTTCTTCCTTGATGCGGTTGCAGAAGGGGTCGACGGCTTGCTCGCGAATGAGCTCCTCCGGAGTGACAGCTTGGAATTGATCGAGGCGCTCAGGGGCGGTCCCCCCCTCAAGAGCGAGGATGTCGTCTAACCCGTCAAAACTGTCCTCGTCCTCCACCGTTCCCTAGGCCGGTTCGGCCATAAAGCATGGAATTTCGTCGTCGATTTCGTCGACGGTTTCTCCTGCGGTCCGTAATCTTGATAGGGCATCGGCTTGGCTGTTAGCCTTGCCCTTCTTGTACTTGATTTCGAAATCAAATTCCGAGAGGCGGAGCCTCCATCAGATTAATCTCCCGCTGGGGTCGGTTACGTTCATCAACCACCTCAATGAGGCATGGTCGGTATGCACAATCAAATGCTCGCCATATAGATATGGTCTTAAAGTCTGTACGGCCCAAATTACCGCTAGACATTCTTTTTCTGAAACGGAGTAGTTTCTCTCGGCTGCGGATAGCGTTCTTGAAAAGAACCCGATGGGTTTACGTTGCGCATCCGGATGTGTCTGAAATAATGCAGCGCCGATTTGATAGTCGCTTGCATCGGTGTTTACCGAGTATGGTAGGTTCTTCTTCGGCAGCGCCAACACCGGTGGCGCCAAGATAGCGTCCTTGAGCTCATGAAAAGCTTTTTCACACGATTCGTTGAATCCTTCTAACTGGACCGGTTGTCCCTTCTGCAACAGTTGATTGAGCAGATGCGCGATTTTCGCATAATGCGGAACGAATCTGCGGTAGACATTACAAAGTCCCAAGAAGCTCCTGAGCTGGGGTCTGCGTTTGAGGGTACCTCACTTGTTCCAATGTAACGGTTCGCGCAGCGTCCACTTCCAATGTACCTGGCCGAACGACATGGCCCAGGTACTTGATCTTTTCGACGAAAAATTCACACTTGCGAAGCTTGAGCTTCACACCTGCCTTCTCCAATACAGAAAGTATTTCATCCACGTGCACGATGTGCTCCTCCCACGACTTGCTAAAAATTATTATGTCGTCCAGATACACCAACCAGCACTTCCAACGGAACGGAGAGAGCAGGATATCCATTGCTCTCTGAAACGTCGCTGGCGCGTTAGTTAGCCGGAAGGGCATTCTTGAAAAGCGATACAGTCCTGAGTGACACGAAAATGCGGTCTTGTTGCGGTCGCGCTCAGGGATAGGCATCTGCCTAATATCCCGAGATCGCGTCCAACGCGGAGAAAACCTTGGTGTCACCAAGCAAGTCCAGGCACTCATCCATGCGCGGTAAAGGATACGTGTCCTTTACCGTTACCGCGTTTAACCGACGATAGTCTACGCAAAAGCGCATCGATCCGTCCGGCTTCTTTACTAATAAAACGGGCGACGCCCATTCTGACTGCGCCGGTTCGATGACTCCTGCTTCTAACATCTTCTGTACTTCTGCGTCTTCCACCTCCCGAGCCTTTGGACCGGCTCGGTAGGGAGCTTGTGCAATTGGCCTTGTATCCGGGGCCAGTTCAATCCGGTGGACCGTGGTGTTGATCTGACCGAGGGTCCCATCCCACATGCCGGAATACTTTTTCAACATTCGACGGAATCTTTCGCGCAGCCGGTCCGGCACGTGGCTCAGGTCGAGTTCCTCCACGTCCGGCGGGGGAGGCTCAATCCGCCGCTCCGGCTTCGTAGTTGCCGTCGCGGAGAGCCTTTCCTCCCGTTCTCCTTGCTGTTCCTCGCGGTCTTAATCCGACGGTTCGCATCTTGTCTCGCCCGTAGGCGTCTTTGTGGAATTAGGAAAATTTTCCTTCTTCCTTTCTTGAATTCCGAGAACTTCACCAATGGTGGTTTTGCTCTCAAGCGCGGCTCTCGGGTGCCGTAATAATTCTGCCACCACTTGGCCTTTTTGCACTCTGACAGGGTACGTCCTAAAATTCGCAACGAGTAAACGGAATGGCCGGTCAGGCTCAACCTGAACGACACCATTCGTGCACGTCAACCCGTGCCTTTCGTACAACGACGAGTACGGCTGAACCACAACCAAGCCCGCCCTCTTCGAGGTGCATTCCACGACGCGTTACGTCCCTGGCTGGATAGTCGTGGCTCTTGCCACTTTTACCTTAGGGGAAATTCGCTCCGCCTTTCCATCATTCTCGTCCTCTCCCGGGACGAGATTCTTCTTCCCTTTTCTCTTCGAGAACCGTCTAACTATCGGAATCTCTGAGAAATTCGCCAACTCAACCGTTTTCTTCCTTGGATAAATGGCTTCCACAAACCGGTCACAGTAGTCCGCGCCTAGAATCAGCGGGACGGCTAGTTTTTGGCATACAATAAACTCGGCTGCGGCCACAAATTTTCCAACCCTCACAGGGATTCTAATGGTGCCGAGAGTCCGGAGTGGCCCATTGTTTGCGTCGCCAATGTCTTGGGTCGGTCCGTAGGACACTAGAGATTCCATTCCAGCCGGGAGTTCCGATTTTCGCACAAGGTTTGGTCCCGCGCCGGTGTCTAATACAGACAACACCCGGCTCATCAATCCGATTGTGGGTCCAATGTCCGCGTAAACTTTGTAGTTTTTTCGCGCAAGAACCAAAATCTTCTCGGGACACTCCCTTCGCTTAACCCTGTACCACGGTCTTCGAACTTCTTCCAGCGGATGATCTCGGGTTCGGCTCAAAATTTTCTTGACTTGAGCTGGCCCTTTGGGCTTATCCACCAATCCAACAACCTCCTCATCGGGGTCTGACTTTTCCCTTAGAGACGGGGAACGGGGCTGAGCCCCGGGCGCAGTACGTCGACCCTGTGCCTCTCGCGACTCATGCGAGATTCCCCTCTCTAGTTTTCCTGCCGCGGCGGGATCCTTCTCACATCCGACGCGGCGGGCCCCGCGGCGGGCCCTCTGAAGGGTTGGTTCGACCTCGGCACTGAAGCACTCGGCGTGCTCGCCGTCTGCGAATCGAACCAATTCTTGACCTTCAGGTAACTTGTCGATGGTATCCCTAACCTCTCCATCGGAGACAACGCCTCGTAATTTTCTAAAACTCGGTGCATTTTCCGGAGGGAAAGAATGCACGTTGGCGCGGTGTGCCCCTTTTCGTAACAATGATAGCACACCAGTCCGTGCGTCTTGACGGGATATTGCGGCCTAGGCCCTCCTCGGGCCGGCGGCCTTCCTTGACGTTGCGGCCTTCCCATCCAGCCTGGCCTTCGAAGCGTCGTACCCTTGTCTTCCATCGAAATGCGCGGCGCCGGCGTGTGGCCGCGCCCCCGAAACATCATCACGGGATCCGTGGGCTCTGAAAACGACTCCGTCGTGTATGCGGGCGTCAGTAAAGTTGACGACCCGCTTGCCCCGTAGTCCTCGTGTCCGTAGCCCTCCGACGGCTCACTGAACTCGCCTTCGGCTACTAACGCGCCCTCGTAGTGATTTTCGCTACTTCCGTGCGCACCACGCTCATCGGACGCGGAAATTGACTCGGCTAAATGGACGGCGACCTGACTTTTGCGACCGGGATAAGAAGCCCTCTGCTTCTAACCTGCCCTGAACGTCGACGGCGTCTGGATCGTGACCTTCTTGGTCTTCTTGTCCTTAGTGCGGCTCGCCGAGCCATGCGCCTTCGCGTAATTAACTAGTCTCAAAAACGAAACGTCCCGATTGTCTTGCCGGTATTTAGATACCATCGGCTTAATACTCGAATTTAGTCCTTCAATAAACATCGTCATTTGTTCTTCCATCGAATATACGTTTCCACATCGATTGCTCGCATCCGTCAGACGGATATAAAATTCCATCTCGTCTTCAGACGGTCTTTGCTGAACTTCTCGCAATGCGAGCACGGCTTGGCGGATCGCCTCGTCGGTTGCAAAACTCCTCAACAACCACTGTACGGCCTCCAGCCACACGGATACCTTTCCGTGATGGGACCCGGCCGTCTGAGACACCGAAGTGTACTGCCTCAAGGCGATGCCGCTTAGAAATTCGGGCAACAAGCGGAACGCTTGCCCCTCGTTCATTTCTTGAGTATCAAACTCTTGAACTAATTTCGCCAAAAAATCCAACACAAGGACCCCGTCCTCACCTGTGAACGTGTTGTCCTTCTTCACCTTAGGCGGAATATCTCTCCTGATTTTTCGCACGGCGGTCCGCCGGGAACTTGACAAATATGTCTGCGGGTTCCGCAAGCGGTACGTTCGGTACGAAAGTAATTTCTTGAAGAGGTAGTTGGTCGGATTCAGCTCCTCCAACTCCTCCCATCGCGGCCCGCGCCGCGTTGCGACATCTTCGGGCTCCGCGTCCTTGTCTCTCCGCGAGGCGGACGACGTGATTCCGCCCCGTCTGGAGGTAATTTTCTTGCCCTGCGATATTCCTTTTCTTTTCTCTGAACGATGTTCGGAATCGCTGGCATGGTTCGACGAACCGTCGTCACCATCTTCGGAAAGGCCATTCGACTCCGCCTTTGAGTCCTGGCCCTCCGGCTCGTCACTACAGTGACTCTTGCTCCGGCGTCGCAGATTCTTCTTCGAAGTCTTCGACTTGGAACCCTGCTGCACAGCGGCCTTGTCCTTCTTCGATCGACGGTCGCCTTCTCGACCCGGGGGGAGCGGCTCTTGCCCGGCGACCTGTTCAAGGTCCTTGAGACGATGAGCGGCGCGGTCGAACCTGTCGTCGATACTGCTTCTAAATTTACCTAAGGACTCCAAAGCTTGATTCGCGTCGCGCCTTGCGTCCTTGACCGAAATTTTCAACGAAGCTAGGACCTCCGGCTCCAGACTGTCGGTCGCCTCACCTCGCTCCTTCTCGACGAGATCCACTCGAGCCGACAGCTCTCCTAAAACGGTGTGGAACTCGGATGCTTGCAACTCCAGTTGCTTCCGGACGAGGGCTAATTCAGCCTCGAGATTTTTCGTCATCTCTTGGCGAATTTCCTCGCCCATCTTCTCGAACCTGTAGGATAGGTTATCCTTGTCGGTTTCGATCCCCGTCGGGGATTCTTGACCTTCGGGATCCGTGGCCGGATTGGCCTGGCTTCGGGTGCGAGGACCTCGCGGGATCCTCGACGCCCTTGCGGATCCGCTCCTACTCGCCCCAGGACCGACGTCTCCGGGGGCACTTGTCGACATCGCTCGTACAAGCGAACCTACACAAAAAAAGTACAAACAAAAAATAAAAAAGAGACTCCGTTACCCAGACCACTTTCGTAGTACAACTCCAGATCAGGACTTTCGTAGGCAAAATTCTTGATCAGGTCCCTTGCACAGTAGACGAATTATAGGTCGGGAGACCACTTTTGTAGTGCGTCTCCAGACCGGGACTGTCGTAGGAAAAGGCTTGATCAGGTCTCCTGTACAGCAAAAATTCTAGGTCGGGTTTGCTGTAGACAAAAGAATTCTAGGTCGGGAGACCACTTTTGTAGTGCAATGTGCCTGGCAGGCCGCGAACACAGTCCGACGGTCAAACAAAAAGACGAAAAACAACAGCAACAACAACAACTGCCGATGGCACGCGCTACGGAGCGTTCGAGACTCCCTTTCCCCTTGTGTGGGTTTGCGGCCCACGGTAGCTCAACTCCGACGGGGGCGGGGTAAGGAAAGATGCCCGGCCCGGGAGGAAAATGGTGGTAGAGACTTGTGAAGACTTGAACGCTCGGCGAGTGCGGGTTGGGCTTGTCTACGAGAATGTAACCGCGGTTCGCTGGGTTGTAAGACCAATGCTCGACGAGCGTCTTCAGCACCTTGGGTATAATTCAAGGTCTTCGACGGGGGCTTGCTCAGCACTACCCGACGGGATCGTAATTGTGTAGCAGCGCTACGACCGACGTGTTGCCCGATGGCTAAAAACACCCTCACCAGCGCGATCGCAATCGCGGTAGGTGGTACCAACTTTGTCTTATACAGTAAGACCTTCGACGGAGGCGTCGTCGCAACAGCCTTCCGACGGAACTTGAAATAGTAGCAGCGCTACACGACGTGTTGCCCGATGGCTAAAACACCTACACCGGATCGGTCGCAACCGACTCCAGTGGAACCAACACAATTAAGGGAAAAATAGAGATAGAAGTAGAAAAGAATACAGAAATAAAGGAAAGAGAAAAAGGGAACCCCCGAGCGCAAAGGATGCCGTAGGCTTAGGTAAAAGGGAGCGTCTTGGTAGAGATGGACTTCGACCAAGGCGACATTCAACTCTGGCAACTCGGGTTACGTTTACTGACTTGGTCGTCAGAGGGCTAAGGTATATATCGCCCCGCCGGAGCCATTACAGTAGCTCGCGGCGCTAGATCCTAGATCCAATCTAGTGTAAGCAAAATTAATGCCAACTAATTAACTAAATAAAATAAAATAATTAAAAATTAAAACTGTGCAATTATTCACACGTGTGTCCGCCAGCTCGGACTACTTTTCATATCCAAATATTTTCCTTTCTTTTCACCCCCCTTTCCAGGTGCGTATTGCACTACAGGTAACAAGCCTCGAGGTGTTGTCCAACCGATACATCCGGTAGTTTGCGACGGCGCTGAACTCCTGTATCATGGTGTGGACGGGCTCGACCCCAGGTTCGGCGGGACCCCACGTTCCGAACGGAGTGACGGGCAGTGTTCGGACATCGACGGGGCCGGGATGCGCGGTAAGATCCCTCGGCTGGTAGCCGCCCCAGCGAGGATCGAAGGGGAGAATCGGTTCCCCTGATCCGCGGGCGAATCCTCCACGGCCCTGGTCGAGTTCGGCCAGTACCCGTCGTGACTGCTGCATGCTTCCGGGGACATGCGGCAGGGCTTGAGTCTCGGACGAGAAGTTCGCGTACGCCGTCGGCTTGATGTCCTCCGCCCTCCGGCTGGTGACGGCACTAGCCGGGCGCCACTCTTTCGATCCGGACGCGACCGGAAGAACAGTGGCACCGGGCCTACTCGAGGAGGCTCCGGGCGGCCTCTTGGCCGAGGTCTGTTCCATCTCACGGGCACGGCGGCGCGTTGAGTTAAGTTCCGCCGCCATTTGTGCGAACGCTCCGATCTGTTCCGCAGATGGGAAGGGTTGCGGGTCTCGTCGAACCCCGGAGTTTGCACTCGCAGGTCGACCCGCAACCTCTACGGCGGAGGAATCCATGAGCGCGTCCTCGACCAGCACCACACGGGCGTGTAGCTAGTCGACGAGTGCGCGCAGGTTCTCCAAGGACTGAGTTACGCGCTCGAACCTTACTTCGCGGAGGGAGCGCAACTCTTCCATACAGCGGGCGTAGACGCTGTCGGAGAAGTCGATACGGAGAGATTTCCGGACATCCTTGATGTACTCGGCGATGCGATCGTACATCGCGCCAGCGCGTTTTTCGGAGAGGTCGGGCAACGGTTCGCGGTCCCGAGTACTTGCGTCGCCGTCGCCCACTTGGACGCGTAGCGCGGCCTCTTGCACATCCGCCGGCTCGGATCGGATATCCGATCCGAGCCGGCGATATGGAGGTCGGGTACTCGGCGCTCATCTCCACGCGTACGGACGCGGAGGTAACGGACAACCTTGTCGACGTGATCTTGAAGGTCTTCTAGGTCGGGAGACCAGTGTCGCATAAACACCCCACACACGGCGGAGGGGTGTTCGTGATGTTCGGCGTAAGACCCCGGATCGGCGTACCGAGGGTCTTGAACCAACCAACGCCACCGGAAGCGGGCCGGTAGCGGGTGGTAGAGCGTGGTCGGCGGGGACGCGCGCGTAGGCAAGCGGATCGACGCCTCGACGCCCCGGAGCAGTACCGGTTGACGATCCGGTACTGACCGGCGGAGGCGGATCGCAGCTTGCCGCGGTGTCGCGCGCGTCCACTACCCGCTCGGTGGTAACTACTCGCGGGACGGCGGTGTGAGTATAGTAAGCTGGGTGGTCGACCGTCTGTGGAGGGTTGCCTGTCCTGGTCCTCCCCGCCAGCGGTCGCTTCCTATATTTATTGTACAAGTTAATTAACCGTCTACAGTACAGTACGGACTGTACCGTAGTCGGCTTACTGTATACAGTGCGGGCCGGCCCGCACTGTAACGCTGTCAGCCGTCTGAGCTGACTGCACACGTGTGGTACACGTGGGGTACACGTGTTGGTGCGCGCGCGCACGCTGTACGGTCCGTATCTTAGAGCGTTAGATCTAATTCTAAATCTAATATATAGTACAGTAGTCGGCGGTTATGCTACATCGGTGTCTGTGGCCTCGGATCGCTCTTGCTTGACCGCTCTTCGTCTACCGTCTTGGCGCGTGGTATGATCCATTACACTCCACTCGCGGAATCTCCGTTAGCGCATTACGCGCGCTCCTTGGGGCACTGACCCTAACGACGGTACTGGTGCATTTATAGCCGGGCGGGCGTATTGAGGCGGTATATTAACCGTGGGTCTCCTGCGGCCTGTTGACTTCCGCTACGGGTTTTTCGGTCTGGAGAATATCTCACGGAGGCGTTCCTGGAGTGGTAAGGGATGCGGATCCCCTGTCCTCGAACGGTCGCGTGAGTGAGCTCATGTTGGCCGACGGTCGCCCCTTCTTCGGAGGAAACTGTGGCCTTCCTTACTCATTTCTAGCCTCTTGTCGCATGTGGTGTCTTCTCACCCGCAGCTTGTCGGCTTCGGCGGTTGTCGCCGGTCGGCTTGGTCGTTCCTACGTTTTGGCATGGTCGCGTCCTCTCGTAATTTGCCTAGTTCGTCAATACGTCTTGACATCTGGCTTCGTCTTCTGCAGTGTCCCTTCGATGAGGGCAGCTGTACAACCGTGTCTTTCCTTTCGGTTTCCTCGTGCTGTTTGATGTTAAACTGTGACAGGGCGGTTGAGGGCCCCCTCCTCAAGGCTGAACGTCCGCGTTCAGTTCAGAGAAGAAGTCTCTACCTGTACGTGTCCGGAGTCTTTTGGCGTAGCGTGACACTAGCTCCTCGGGGGCATGTGTACGCGCTGTCCAAGTGGGTTGGTCGTAGTCCGCCCACATGATGAAGAACTCCGTAGTTCCGTCCTCCATAGTTCGATGCCGGAGTAGTCGTTCGACGACATACTGAGTACCCTCGGTGACCTTGTCAGCAAGGTCATCCAGGGTTGTCGTGCTCGTCCGCGGTGCGCCCGTCAGCGGTGGCGCATACACGCAGCGATCTGCGGAGACGCGCTCGGTGACCGCATCACGATCGATCGTGATGGTACGGCAGTCATTGGCGAGCACGCGGTAGGGTTCGACGGCGGGCGAGGCGGGCTTGTACGATGTCTTAGCCCCATCGGTGGAGTTGAGATATACGTATTCTCCTGGACGGAGCTAGGAACTAACACGTCGTATGCGCTTATCGAAGTCGCGCTTGTAGCGAGCCTGCGTCCGACGCAGGCTCCCGTAGGCTTTCTGGATAGTCGAGGCCAAGGTCTTGAGGAACTCGGCACGTTGGTTCTCCCTATGGGGAGGGGGCGCGTCGCCGTCCGCCCGTCCGAGAGAGAACTCCGGCGGTGGCCTGCTGAGAACGAGCTCAAACGGCGTGGTGCGTGTGGTGCGATGTACGTGGGAGTTGTACGCATACGTAAGCGGCCCCACGTACACATCCCAGTCGTCCTGGTGTTCACCTACGTAGTTCCGCAGCATCGAGGCGATTGTTCGGTTATATCGCTCGACTTGCCCGTTCGTCTGGGGATTGTACGCCGAAGTGTACAAATTAGTTATCCCCAGAACGCGGCACGTGCTGTGGAAGAACTTAGCATTAAACTGAGGGCCGTTGTCCGAAAGCAACGTGCGAGGGACGCCATACTTGAACATGTACGAGTCGCAGAACGCAACTGCGACCGTGTACGCTGTTATCGTGCGGAGCGCAACGACTTGCCTCAGCTTACTGAAGCGGTCCCTAATCACGAGCAGGAACCGTTTTCCTGTCTTCGTCTTGGGAAGCGGCCCCGAGATGTCGATCGCGAGGCTCTCGAGCGGCCTCGTAGCTGTGAACAATCTCAATCGATTGAGATGTTTCCTCAGCTTCACCAAGTTCATCGCACATGTTCGACACCATCAAACTGTGGCTGCGACGTCTGTAGCCAGGTGGGGGCAGTAGGACTCGCGTCGAATTTTGTATACACACTATAGTACATACGATTCTGGCCCGGGTGTCCCGCGATGGCCGGGTTGTGGCACAGACGAAGGAGCCTGGCTCGGAGCGACCCTGACATCGTACAGGTACCACCACCTGTACGATTTCACGTTCGAAGGGGTGTCTACGCTTGAGCACCCCCTGGTGGTCCTCGAAGAACGCGGAGTCTCGGGACTCTGACTCTCGTGCAAAAACCGTTTGGCAGAAGTCATCCACGCGTTGCTCCCCGGCTATCTCCTCTATCTTAAGAAGGGCCGGAAGGTTGTCCTGCGGGGGGGCGACCGGGGAGTCGGGCACGCCAGCCTCGGAGTCCTCGGCGCGCTGGATGTTGGCGGCGCCGATTTCGTCGTTCTCCTCCCAGAACGAATTGGGTCCTTGGAGAGCGGGAGCTTCGCCGTCGCCTCGCGGTTCGTCGCGCGTCCGTACGCGCGACCTTGTTCGGGCTTCGGCTTGGTTCCGTGTCGTTACGAAGACATGGACGGCCTGATGATCACAGCTCGCGGTACAAGCGTGGTCCGCGAGCTCGTTCGATACGTCTCGAATGGTCGTACCCCCGTCGAAGGTGGGAATGTCGTCATCCACCTCGACGGTAGGTCCGGGGTCATCGTTGGCCTTCGGCGACACGAGGCCTAACATGGCATCGGGCACCTGATGCACGCGGCCGGGGCGGTACTGAATGGTGAAATCGTATTCAGCCAGACGTAGCCGCCACCGGGTGCGTCTTTTGGAACTGTCGGTGATGGACATGAGCCACCTCAGGGCGCCGTGATTCGTTCGGACGGTGAGCTTCGTTCCTTCTACGTACGGCCGTAGTGTGCAGACGGCCCACACTACGGCGAAGCACTCGCGCTCCGTAGCGCTGTAGTTGCGCTCACTATCGGACAGTGAGTACGACCAATACCTCACGGGTCGCCAGTCGTTGGGCTCTTTGTGCTCCTGTAGTAAGGTGCAGCCGAGCTGATAGGCACTCGAGTCGGTGTCTATCATGTATGGTCGACCATGCCGGGGCAACGGGAGGATCGGCGGAGCGATCATGCACTTCTTAAGGTTCTTGAACGGCTGAAGTTGCGCCTCGGTGGGGTTGTAGAAGTCAGGATCCAAATCCTTGTGCGTCATGTCGGTCAGAGGACGCGCTATCTTCGCGAACCCCTTAACGAATCGGCGGTATACGTTACACGCCCCGAGGAACGAGTGCACCTGCGTCAGCGTCCTCGGGAACGTGAACGTCTTGGAGGCTTCGTCTGCCGTATTAGCCACGCTCAACTTACCTGGGGATATAACGTGCCCCAGGTACTGCACCTTCGGTTGGAAGAAGCTGCACTTCTTGAGCTTGAGGGAGATGCCGGCACTCCGCAACAAGCTCAAGGCGGTATCGAGATGCCTCGCGTGTTCTGCGTCCGTACGAGAGAACACGATAACGTCATCGAGATAGAGGAGGCATATTTCCCGGCGGACTCCGGAGAGTATGATGTCGAGGGCACGTTAGAAGGTGGCCGGGGCCCCTTTTAGTCCAAACGGCATGGGCAAATGGCGGTTCGTACCCATATGTGTCGTGAAGGTAGTCTTATCCCGGTCCTCCGGAGCGACCGGGATCTGCTAATAACCGGAATTGCAGTCCAATGTCGTAAAGACGGCTGCATCTCCTAACGAGTCCATGCAGTCGTCCGTACGGGGCAGCGGATACGAATCCGCTGCAGTCTTCGCGTTGAGGCGCCGGTAGTCCACGCAGAACCGAAGAGAGCCGTCTTTCTTCGGTACGAGCACCACCGGGGACGCCCACTCGGTGCTGGCAGATTCGATAACCCCTGCGTTCAACATCTTGTTAACCTCCTTCGCGACCATTTCGCGCATGGCCGGGCGGTTTCGATAGGGCATAGAACGAATCGGTTTCGTTCCCGGTTCGAGGGGAATGCGGTGCCCCGTGGCTTGGATCGTTCCGAGCGCACCGCTCCACAGACTCGAGTGCTTACTGAGCATCTCGAGTACGTGGCCACGGAGCTTGTCATCGTCGACGTATGACAAGTCAATCACTTTTTCCCAATCCACCGTGAAGAAGTTCGAGCTTCTGTCCGTCGATGTCGATGCTGCGTACGTGAGCATCGATGAACGCGGTCCCAAGTAGAACGGGAACAGCGAGTTGTTCGGCCACTACAAAAGGTATGCGGAACGTCGTGTTCCGCAACCGGACCTCGAGGCGGACGACCGCCGTAAGTCGAAGCGGGTTACTGTTCGCGCCAGCCAGGCGGGGTAATGGCGCGTCCCGTATTACGTAACGGGCCCAGTCGGGAGGGAGGTCGGCCTTCCTCACCAAGTTGTAGCCCGAGAACGTGTCGACGGCGATCGTGTGGGGCTTAAACGCGTTGCCTTCCGTGACCACGGAGCCCAAGACGTTATATATTTTTGACGTCATGAGGCATACGAGGCTATCGACCACCTTGGGCGCGACCTTATCGGTGAGGTCGTTCCGCCGGGGCCTTCGACTTCGGCGTCGGCCCCTCTTGCGTTTCCTTCGGCTCGACTCGAGGGGTGTTCGCGTCTCGGTGACGCCCGTCCCGGTGGTAACGTCCGTACAAGGTGGAAATTTCGCACGCGACATTGGGCTCACGGGGGTCAGGAGGTCGACCGACTTGTGTCGGTCGTTGTTACCCCGGTCGCGCTCGTTGCCCGTCACTGGGACGTCGGGTGTCCCGTTGATGCCTTCCTTCTACATCGGGTCTACGTGGGCCTCGGTGTTGGGTTTCTCCTGCAATTTCGACATTGCTGGAGTCCCCGTGCTCGACTCCGATAACGGGGGGTGTATTATCGGACAATACCCCCCGTGTCCTTGGCGAGCACGCGGGTACCGGTCTAGTTCGTGCGGAAAAGACGGCTCACGCGACCGCGTGTACGTAACCGTCTTTACCGTTTTTCGAACTACCGGTGCTATCGGAGCTACCCCTTGGCTATCGGTGGCCCGGTCTCTTTCAGGGTCTTGGCCGCGTGGGTCAGGACGATCCCCCAACGGCGGCCTCGCGTCATCGGCGAAGTACTCGGGTACTTCTTGACCTTGAGCTGCGACGTCCGGACGTCGCAGGATCTGAGGGACAGAGAGAACCGGTTCTCGTTCTTGTCCCTCCGTGAGTAGAGGATACGAACCCTCTACCCAATCTTGCAGGTACATTATCGCGTTCTGTACCCGTTGGGGTAACTGATAACGGTCTCGGTCCCCTCTCCCTCCTTCATGGGGGTACCTTGTGTCGGCCTGGCGGTAGTCGGGTCGATCCCGACGATCGAGTGCAGTACGACGATATCCGCCTCCACGGGGAGCGAAACGAGCGCCCCCACCCGACCGATTCGGGTAACCTTGACGTGGGGGACGACCCTCGGCGACCGCCTGCCGGAGGAGGTTGCGCGCTCCGGGGCGCGTCTCCATCTGGAAGCGGTAGTTCCTGTACGCGGTGAACATCCGTTGTTCTGGCGACAGGAACGGGCAGGCGTACATGGTGTGTCCGTACGTACGGTATTGCCAGCACACGTACGCGCTGCCGTCCGTTGAGGCGAAGGTTGCCGCGTGACGCGCCCCGTCATCGGTGAGGAGGGGCACGCGAGGGGCTTCACCTCCGGTATCTCGGTTTGAGATGTCGAACTCAGCGACGCGGGGGTCCGTACTCGTGGCCGCTCTTGGAGTGGCCGCAAATGCGGTCGCGTAGCTCTACGTCGTTCCGGACGACATTGGTGAAGGGGGTCGACCACCTACTCGCCGCGCTTCTTGCGTGATGAGGACAGGGTCGGCCTGCCACTCATCCTCCACGACATGGAGGGTAGAGGCGGGCGAACTTGTCGCGGCGGACTTCGTAGTCCTGCCAGCCCTCCCTGCAGGTTTCAAATCCGGCAGAGGTAAACTGCGTCGAGCGTGGTAAGTGGTTCCTTCCGTCGTGGCGATACGGCGGATTATCGGAAGATCGGTCTTCTGGCGGCTCGGCAGCCGCTGCACTGTCTCGAAAACTGCGGCACGGGTCGCATGTGCCAATCCCCGCACGAAGTAATGCGCGAGGGACTGTTCGGGGAACACCGTGGTGCATCGGAACGCGGCCGTTTCGAGCCAGTCAGCGAACGTGTTCTCCGTCTCATGCGATTGCTGTCGCACCGTAGTGACAGCGTCGTACGCATCACCTAACACGTCGTCCGTGAGGTAGCGTTTTAAGAATTGATTCACGAGCCCCGGCCAACTCAAGTCGTCGTGTAGTTGGCCGGCGCGGAGGCCACGCGTCTTACAACTCGTATACAAGAGCTCCGCGTGGCGTTCTAAGAAGTGGGCGAGGACTCTCACCGCAACACCTTCGGTCAGGTGTTGCGAGTTGAAGGTTATCCGAATATCCTTCAAGAACGGTAGGAGCTGGATCGGATCCGTACCGTCAAAGCTCCTCATCGTGGGACGGATCCCACGGCAGCGTTGGACGTACTTCGCGATCCGTCCCGCGTCACTAGAGGTGACGAGCTTCGAGGTGTTATCCAAGCGGTACATATGATAGTCATCGACTGAGCTGAACTCTTGAATCATCGTATGCACCGGCTCGAGCCCGGGTTCAACGGGACCCAGCGTTCTGAAGGGGGTGACGGGTAGCGTACGAACCTCTACCGGACCTGTATGCTCGGCGTAGCTCGCCGGCGGGTAGCCGCCCCAGCGGGGATCGACGGAGAACATCGGTTCTCCGGATCCGCTGGCAGCTCCTCCACGGTTAGGGTCGCCGCGATACGGCACCCGCCCGGTCTGCCACCTGCTTCCGGGGGCAGGGGGAAGAGCTTGGGGTTTGGACGCCACGTTGGCGTCCGTCGGGGATCGTCTCTCCTCTGCGCCGCGACTGGGGTAGACCCCAGCCGGGCGCCATCCTTGCGCCCGGAAGTACAGCACCACCGGGCCCTCTCGAGGGGGCCTCGGGTAGCCTTTCGGCCATGGTACGTTCCATGTCACGGGCACACCGACGTGTGGCGTTGAGCTCGGCGGAGAGGTGTGCGAACAGACCCACTGTTCCACGGATGGGGAGGTTCGATCCTCAGGTTGCCTCGCTGGGGTCGACCTCTCGGGGCGACCTTGCCCGGACTGTCCGGGCGATGCGAGACGGGAATATTTGACGAGCACTAACCGCGAGTATAGCTCGTCGATTAGCGCTCGGAGATTCTCGAAGGGCTGCGTTTCTCCATCGAACCTCCCTTCACGTAGGGAGCGGAGTTCGGCCGTACATCGAGTGTATACGGCATCCGATACATCGAGACCGAGGGAATTGCGTACTTCCTCGATGTATTCGGCTATGCCATCGAACATCGCCGTCGCCTGTTCTTCCGAGGACCCGGGCGACAGTTCGCAGTCTCGAGGACCAGCGTCGCCGTCGCCCGACGGGGCTGATGGGGACTGCATAGCGGCTGGACTCGGATCCGTCGCTTCGGAGCGGATCGAAGGCTGGTAGTCTTGGCTCATCTCAACGCGATCGGACGCGGAGGGAAACGGAATTCTTCTCGGAGTTCGAACTCCGGGGTCTTCTAGGTCGGGAGACCACTGTAGCATAAACATCCCCAGACCACTGAAGGTGTATGCGCAGTCCGACGTAGACCCCGTTCGAACGGGAAGACGGGGGAAACACCAGCGAACGAGGCAGGGAAGCGGGCCCTGATAGTGATGTGGTAGAGCGGGACGGTCGGTGACGAGCTTACGGGCGGGCCGATCTACGCCTCGACGCCGCGGAGCAGCGCTGGGTAACGTACCAGCGCTGACGGGCGGAGGCGGATCTAGGCTCGCTCGCGCACGCGTGTGTCCCGTACCCGCTCCGTTCCTCCTAACGCGTGAGAAGGCGAAGGCGCGTGGTTAGAATAAGCTGGGTAGACTGATCTTGGCGGTCGGTTGAGGACAAGTCCGTGCTTGTCCCCCTCCTGCCGCCGTCGCTACGCTCCCTATTAATATACCAAACAGTCTATCATAACACTACAGTACCGAGGTACTGTAGTGGGCTACTGTAGTGCAGGTCGGCCTGCACTGCAATACTGTCAGCTATGTCGAGGCTGACAGTACACGTATTACCCGTGGTGCGTGCGCGCTTCGTTCGCGCGTGGTACACGTGTGCACGTGTGCACGTGTATGCGGGTGTCCCTTGTCCCCGTGGTGTACACGTGGACACGTGGGGTAGTACTATAGAGCGTCGAGCTCTACAGTATGGGATCCCGTTGTTGATCTAATCTGACAAAAAAATCCCCAAGCGAGGTTACACTACACATTGCATCAGCTTTGCCCCGGTGTTCGATGTTGTAAGGCGTTATGTGGTGTGCACTGGCAATGCGAACCATCCTGCAGGCTCGGCTGGCAGCGATCCGCTTCAACTTTGCGCGACCGTGTTTCTCATGCTCTAATGCACATGATGTACGTATCCTTGTGTTTGTCTTTGCGATTTAGGCGTGTGTCGTGTGCTGAAGACATATTTGCCACGCGATAAAGATCGGTTCTGGAAACACGCGTACCACACGATGGTAGTGCCCACAGCTATTCCTGATCTCCTGCCAGGAGCATCTACACATTACAACAGTAGCGCTTCCGACCGATACCTCCTCAGCAATCACCTGCTTCGATTTTGAGGCGTGCAAAGACCAGACGTGTTGTGTGCGATGCGTCAGCTAAGGAAAGGTCGAGGAACACAATAAAAACTTGCCTCACGCTACCTTTCAGGCATATACCGTCATGCTCCCAGCCAAAATTGGATAAAAGTCGCCTGGCAGAATTCACACTAAAACTCGGCTCCTCACGGACTGTGTATGATTAGAAAAATGACTGCGGTCCCAATGATGCGCACGGTCACCCCGACTATTAGATAGCGTAATCTGTGACGATGATCAATTTCTTGGATACATGGTGGCTGTAGCATAACCGCCGGCTACTGTACTATACATGAGATTTAGAATTAGATCTAACGCTGTAAGGTACGGACCTTACAGCGTGCGCGCGCGCATACCTTACAGCGCGCGCGCACCAACACGTGTACCCTACGTGTAGCACACGTGTGCTGTCGTCCCCGACGGCTGACAGCGTTACAGTGGGGGCCGGCCCGCACTGTATACAGTAAGCCGACTACAGTACAGTCCGAACTGTACTGTAGACGGTTAATTAACTTGTACAATAAATATAGGGAGCGACCGCCGGCGGGGGGGACAAGGACAGGCAACCCTCCACAGACGGTCGACCACCCAGCTTACTATACTCACACGGCCGTCCCGCGAGTAGTTACCACCGAGCGGGTAGTGGACGCGCGCGACACCGCGGCGAGCTGCGAGCCGCCTCCGTCCGTCAGTACTTGTTCGTCAACCGGTACTGCTCCGGGGCGTCGAGGCGTCGATCCGCTTGCCTACACGCGCGTCCCCGCCGACCACGCTCTACCACCCGCTACCGGCCCGCTTCCGGTGGCGTTGGTTGGTTCAAGACCCTCGGTACGCCGATCCGGGGTCTTTCGCCGAACATTGCGAACACCCCTCCGCCGTGTGTGGGGTGTTTATGCGACAGTGGCGTCATTCTGGGTTGCAACGGTAGAAGCCTGCGACTGCCGCTACCTCGTCTTCTCGTTTCTGCTACTGGGAGGATGTTCACGAGCCCGACTTGCGCCAGCGCTTCGACGCGCCTTGTTTTCGTCGTGCGGTACAAATCTCCTTCTGTCTACCACATTCAACTTGCCCCCCACCTCTGACTTTCTATTCTCCTTGACATGTTCAAAATCCAGATCCTCCTTTATCTAGCGCCCCACCTCTGACTTTCTCCTCTTCTTCACATGTTCAAAATTGGGATCCTCCTGTAGCTCTCGCTTGTGCCGCTGCTGTTCTGCTCGCTTGGCAGGCTTTCTTCGTCTTTATTTCTTCGCTTTTAGGGGCCGGGGCTTCGCTTTTAGGGGCAGAGAGCAGCGAGTGGGAGAGGTGGGAGGGGGATGCGGCAGAGTGTGGAGGCGGCGGCGCGGAGGTGCAGGTCGTGCATAGAGAGATGGATGAGAAGATCCCCGTGGTGGACGCCTAGGAGGTGGGCAGAGTGGCCGGCAGGTGGTGGTGGTTAAGGGGGCCGGCCATGGGTTTGTTGGGATGGTGGAGAGGGTGGGCGAGGTGGTGGTGGGGTTCTGTTACGGGGAAGGGGGCAGGGCGGGGGGTAGGGAGGGAAAAGGGGGCGTGTAGGTGAAGGCGTTGTGCTTGAAGGCGGAGGGTGACTAGAGGGCCAGCCTCCCCATCCAGCCCTGAGGGCCTTGCTGTGACGTTTCATGTGTTGCGGGGGGCGAGCGTGACGGAGTTGGTGCATCGGTAGGTCTGGGCGCTGCTGTTGCAAAAAATAAAAGAAAAGGGGGGAACAATAAAGGTTAACCGGCAGGACCGGGCGAATGAGGAGAATCGCGCTTTTTATTGTCGTGGCTTCGTTTTTGTTTTTCGCATGTCTTGGTAGCTTGGTAGCTAGTCTGCCCGACTCCCTCTGTATTTATACTACTTCCGTCCTCCTTGATTCGCTCTCCATGTCATGTTTTGCACTATTAGAAAAATCCATGTAGGAGAGGATGCACTCTCCTTTGACACCTGAAATTAGGAAATGCTACCGTTTAGTGCATTTTAATAATTTCGTTGAGAAGCATTTATTTTCTACAGTAAAACGTCACCGTCAAATGCTAATTTCCCACACTCCCTCTACTTCTGACGTGACGTATCCTCATTGTGGCTTCTGTCAATCCATTGATCCACGGGGTGCGTCATTCGTGAGCTTTTCAAGGTGCTGATTAGTGAATCGTTGCCATTAGCCTTTGTCAAGCAGTCAGCTAGATTGTGTTCAGATCTAGTGAATCCGATCTGTTCCATTTCATTTTGTTGGTACGCCTTTTTGACTACGTCGAGGTCAATCATTAGTCTTTTTTCAATCGTTGTAAATGCCTTTGTGATAACATCAAATGGTGAGAGACTATCCGTAAACATTAGGATCGGTATCTTTTTGTTCATCATCTTCTGTATGTCATGTCTGAGCATGAAGGCCATATCAAAGGAGTCAGCAAAAGCCATGGTTTCGCTGCCTAAAACTGATCTTGACACTCGCTTAGCCTTATGAGAAGACCAATAAAGCGGTTGGCAAAGGTTGCTGCTATCACATAGAAGTATGATGTATCCAAGCTGAGAAGAGCCGTCAGAGTTGTTTACATACGAAGCATCTGAATAAACTCTTATGTATAACTTGTTATCGTCAAGTTTGGGATATCTCAATGGTAGGTATGGCTCTTTCTTGAGTCGTCTGATGGTACGGTTATGTGTCGGATTTGAATTTTTGGATCCGTAGCATACTGTGATTCGGTAATATGGGCGGCTTGAGCAATAGAGAAACTAATATCTGGTCTAGTGTACGTAGTCCAGGCTAATTTGGCTCTTAATGATCGATATGACTTGTACGTGGCCGTGTTCGGCAGCCTCTCTATCTTTCGGATGTACAACGTTTGGTGAATCATGGATTCAGAAGCCCTTCTTTCAACTTGTACTCCCACGAAACTGAGCTTATCGTAAGCTCTTCCCCTACACTTGAACTTATCTTCTGTCTTGTGGGCGAGATCTGAATACTCCTTGGTATCTGCTTGGAGGGCATCGTCCACGTGGGTAATGCACATGCAATCAAGTTTGTCCCTTATGCATTTAAAGAAAAATGCCCCATCACCGGTTGTTCCCGTCATGTGCAAGTCCTCTTTTATATGATTGCTGTTGGTACGGCCCCAGTAATCACCACTGTCGGCAAGACCGCACAAAGGTTTTAACAACTTCAGCAACTTCAAGTTGCTGAAGTTGTTAAAACCTTTGCGGAGAATTTGAACTGAACCAGGACAACTTGTCCTGGTTCAGTTCAAATTCTCCAGTCGGTTTGACGTATACATCCCTCATAAGTTTTTCTGCGCTTTGAAGGTATGCTTGATTCACATCTGTTGAAGCTAGTCGGAATCCGCATATTGCTGCCAACCCGATCAAAATTCGTGTGGAGTGTTGCCTTGGTGTGGCAGTATCATGTACAAGAGACTTTTTTAGCTTACCCCTGTATCCTTGAACTACAAAACGGGCGTTCCATACTTCGTCTTTAGTGCCTTCATCTTTTATTGCTAGTACAAATCTACCACCGAGAATATTTGCGTTCTTAGGCACTTCTGACTTGCAGACAAGCATCCAAGTTCCTTTTTCAATCAAACCTTTCATCTTCTTCTTCTTTGCCGCTCTGAATCTTTCATCGGTCAATCTAGGGTCGCCAGGTTTGATCACTTCAGTGCGTTCTACATCAAAATTAGAGGGCTTTGGTCTGTTTACTGATTTAAACGGCTTCAACATTGTAGTAAGGAACTCGTCCCATGAGAGCATGTCTGTTGGTTCAGAGTTTTCTCGAACATAAGGCTTAACTTGTTGCATGTTCATGGTCTTATGCCATTGACCGTCGTTGCTCTTAACATCAACTATTTTGTCCCTTTTACCCGTGATGGTAGCAGGTCCAATCCATTCTTTACTTCTTTCTTGATACACAAGTACTTCTTGACCTAATTCAAATACGAAATCGGTTGCGGTTGGGATTCTTCTGGTAAGAGCAGCAAGAATGCGCCTCTCTGCCACTACAGCATTCATTTCCATTTGTGCCTTTGAAAGTGCAAGCATCCTTTCTTTCTGAGCGGGTATACCTGAGCTAATGATTGAGAATCTTGGTATTATCCCGATTACAACTAGTGAGGGAACCAGTCCGTTATCTCCGTTGGTATCGTTCATGGCTTTGATTGACAGTTTTAATGCAATGTTGCGGTCAATTTGAGGAAAGTCGAATATTATCCTTCGATAAATTCTTCGGAGGGGTGCGTGTAGTCTTTCTCCAATGCCCTATGAGTTGTGAGCTTTGATTCCTGAAATTCGAAGTTCTATCCCAACGCTTTCGGACATTTCCTTCCGACTAGGCGAAGTGAAAACGGATCTCGCATCAGTTCTGACGCGGTGAGAGAATCCTGTATAGAGAGTGCACCACGCTTCAAGGAAAGCAAGCCATATTCAGTTGACTGATTGTCCGTAATTGTGACCCTAAGAATATGGCCGAGCTGAAACGAGTTGCTGTGTCGACAATATGCAGAATTGCTTTTCCTTCAATGAACATCAGATCCATTAACACTTCTTCACCGAACTTAACTTCTTGCAGTGTGGTAAAGTAGTCTTGAATCTAGTTGGTTGTGATCCAAGCCTTTGACAGGTACTACCTGCAATAGTATTGCATGATTTAGAAATCTCTTTCAAGACTTTTGTCGTGGCCTCGGTGACCTCGTGCGGCAGAGCTTTTCTGGTGAGATTCAGAAGTTTCGTGTCCGTTTTGTGTCGAAAACCTCTATGAAGTTTGACCAGTTCACTTCCTGAGAATAGTACTGCATCTTCCCGTTTCCATTCCAGGTAGACAACTCCAAACTTCCTTACGACTGGGACAGAAATGTTTCCCGGAGAACTGATTAGTACATTTCTTGTCGTATCCAGGTATAGTTGAAGTTTGTAGAGCAAATCCAATCCCAAAAGAAAAGGTACATTCGATTTAACTACGTCAACCTAAATTGGCACAATTCCGTTGTTGAGAAACGGTAATCGAATTGAGATTGATCCGATTGACTTCTGCACGTCAACACCGAATCTGTACTGGTTGAAGTTCGCTTTTAGTTTGAACTTACATCCAACAAATCTGCAGATGATTTGGCTTGCAGTAGTCCGATAACAGTGCATTGTGCTCCAGTGTCGATGCAAGCTCCCTGCCAGTCTTTCCTGCGTTCATCCAAATTGATTATCACCTGTGAAAGACCTCGGCGAGAGTTTAACACAGGATTGGTCATTGCATCGCTGGAAGATTTTCTGAGACGCCGGTTCCTTCGCATATCATGGGCTGTCCTTGGCCTACGCGAGATTTTGTACCGGGACCGTTTTTTTCTTGAGGACAATCTCATAGTATGGGACATTTTCTTTCGACTTCAAACTACGACGGTAAAGTAGACTGCCTCTCCTCAAAAATTCTCTGGATCAAGGACTGATGCAATGCCCCGATTCTCAGAACCAGTAACGTGGAATACTTGTCCTCATTTATCCGGATGTTCATGCGTGTCATCGTCAGATGAGGTGGAGTCCTCCTGGTTGAAGTTTTCCCTGTAAGGGTAGCAGAAGGGTCTTCTTCGTCTGTAGAAAACAACGCATCTTTCACTTGTTGACAGAGTTCGAAGAGGATTTGATGGCTTCTCTTCGGATATCTTCTGACTTGCAATGAGATATTTCAAATCACGTTGCAAGGTTGGGGGCAGTCTGCCCCCGATGAAATGATTCTGGTCCTGGCAGTTGTTGCATAGCCTGGGGTTGCCATAACGGTCTAACCCATTTGACCGGCTTTTATGCTATCTTGTGGCGGACTAAATGGGGCAGATGAGCGTGATCCTGGTTTCTTCAGTCGTCCGTAATATTTCTGACCTTTGTAGTAAAGATCAGGAGTATTCTTGGATGAAGATTTTATCTCTTTATGTAGGGAAGATTGACCGATGTTCAGATATTTCTTTCTACTTGCTTGCTCTTCCTGGTCTTGAAGCCAGGCGGCGTCAAGTGCCGTATACAGATGTTGGAAGTCCCAAGGATTAGATCTGGACTGCGAGTTCGCGAGAGCTGACTTGGCCCACGGGGCACCCACCACAGCCCTGTGAAGGTATTTCACCTTGTCTTCCTCGGAACAGAGAGTCCGTGGCCCTTGAGGAGCAAAACGTGTGATGATCTCACGAAACTATTCCAAAGCTTCTGAGGTGTTGAGCTTCTTGGCATGCATCAAAGATTGAATTCTTAGGCTTTGGAGGTACTTTCTGATTCGGTTCTGCCGAGTGATGCAATTATACTCGTCTTGCATAACCTGGCATGCTTCACCAAAGTTTCCACACCTATCCCTCCCTTTCTCTCGATAGATTCTCTTCGCTTCACTATCGAATATGTTGTCAAAGAAAGCAAGTTTGTTGGTTTGGTCAAGGTTGTAGTCCTGGGCGGCATCAATGTAGTTGTTGATGTGTTCCGTGAGGTCCTCACCCAGTTTTCCAGTGAATTTATCCTGATTCTTGAATCGCAAGGCCATGTTGTGTGCGGCTTTTGCTTCGGATTCGCGTCTTCCATGGGAATAAATCTGTACTGGTTGACCGGCATGACGTTCGTTTTCCCTGTTAGCAGGAAGAAATGCTTGGCTGCTCTTGTTGTGTTGGAAAAGTCTTTCGTAAGCAAACTCGATGTCATCCGTGTCTGAGTATAACATTTTCACTAATCCCCACGAAATGCGGTCTGTTGCGGGATGCCTGTTATACTCTACATCTTTTGTACGTAAGAAGTCACGGATGATTCTGAAAACGAACGTATTGCCCTTCAGCACTTTGCAGGAGTACAGAGTTTCAACAGGGAGGTCTTCACGTAATTTCTGTAACGGTTCTATGCCTAAATTATTATCAGATATTTTGCGAGTAAGGTGTAGCGTAATAACCGATATAATATCATGGTGAATTGAAGATAGTGGTGTATACGATTTAAGCTCTTTGGTGATAGTCTCTATGGCTGCCTCGTCAATTACGGTATCCATTTGGTTTGGTGAGTTTAAGTCTCAAAAAATAATTTAGTTACTTCAGCCTTTGAAACATAAACTTTCTGCAGCCTTAGTATTATACTTAAAAATTTGACTTTTTATGGCTCACACAAATTCCAGTTGAATACGCGAACAGGTGTTCAACGATCACAGCTGTTGCAACAGTAGACACGTGTGCAACTTTCACACCTAGTGTAGTGTGTGACACGTATCCGATTTTGTGCGCGAAGAATACGTGCTAAACGTGTTCAATTTCCATACGTGTTATAGTTCACACGTGTGGGAGGTGTGTGTTGCGTATGTAGTGTACCACGTGAGGGAATGCCAATTGTAGTACAAAGCAACAAATTGTAATTAGTAGCTTTCAAAAGTAGCACAAATTGTTTATGGAAATGTTTTGTAAACTTGTGTTTCAATTTTCGAAAAATGATTTGAAAAGTGAACCAATTTTTTTGTTACTAAAAATTCTAATTACTGCGCGTTAATTTACGATGGCGCGAATATAAGACTCGGTGGCGGTGGTTGGCGCCGATGAGGTGGGTCGCCAAGTCTTGCGCGGAGAGAAAAAACCTCTCGCAGATTGCACAGTAGTGGTCTTTCGCCTCGCCTTGAAATCTCGCCTGACGTGCGAGATGCTTCTTGCCGCCCTTATGATGACGAAGTTGATGCTTGCCGGTGACGGTAATGCCTGTAGTACAATTCCGTATCACAACCCTCCGGGGAGATGATAACGGCGCGGGAGGGTGGGTGGTACTGTAGCGAACGGGCGTACACGCGCACGCCGCCGTGCACAGTAGTACCCCAAGGGTCCGACGTGTGACAGCCGGTAGCAGTGGGTGTGGGCACGGGTAACACGTGGCACAACCGTCGGCCGGGATCGTGGCCACAGGCACACTTGTATAATCCGTACGGTGGCTAACTAGTAAGTAGTAGTTAATGGCACAAACTAAGTAATTGTGTACAGTAGCTGGTGCACAGTAAGTGGAAGCTACTGTAGAGGGACAGGTGTCCTGGCGTCCTACTTAGAGGTTAAAACCGGGGACACCTGCCCGTCACAGTAAAGAGGAGGTACACCCGCCTCCCTTCCCTTTACGGCTAAGTGGTAACACCGTTCGGGGTTTACTTGTAGTCTCAGGCTTTTGACCCGTGACCAGCCGTCCGTATCTAACACCACCGACCGGCTGCACGTCACTGGCCACGGGAGCCTTCCTTCTTTTCGAGTCCTTCCGTACGGTTTGTGTTCGCCCGTGGGTTACCCAACGGCGCGCGCTCCTTTAACTCTAACCCCCCTCGT
This sequence comes from Chondrus crispus, assembly GCF_000350225.1. Taxonomy (NCBI): domain Eukaryota; phylum Rhodophyta; class Florideophyceae; order Gigartinales; family Gigartinaceae; genus Chondrus; species Chondrus crispus. Next base: position 81,732 of record NW_005178667.1, on the reverse strand, counting down.
GTCCGAGTTGTCGGGACGAAAATAGTTATTCCACAATGCCGCACACCTTGTACGTCAGCAGTGGCGCAGGAGCGCGCTTTTTTTGCGATGTGAGACGTGGCCACGCGTTGCGTCGTCCTAATAACATCTTCCGGTAGTACAGATAGAAATTGTTTAGTTACTGTAGAGCGTGCCCTAATTTCATTAAACATTTTCTCGGCGTTGTCCACGTGCAAATTCTCTCCTGCAGTAGCGGCGTTAATTTCTTCTTCTTCTCGAAAAATGTTTTCCTCCAGCCTAGGTTGCTCTGCCGCGGTAGCTTCTAGCTAGACGAGGTCCAATACTAAAATGGAGTCCTCCTCGTCGATATCCCAACTAACCTCAAGCGTGCGGGGTAGAGACCCTGCGCCGAGGGTGGAGTCTTCTAGTTCTTTTGTTCGGCCCTGCAGTGCCCTGTATTCCTTAATCGTGGGTGAATTTAATACTACTAAAATAGAAATTAGTTCGACAACTAGATTCCTATATTAGAGGTACCGAAAAATTAAAGAACTTGATCTTTAATTTATTCCGTGAGAGTTATCCTTACGACGATGATGGCTATACCTCTTTATTGATAAAATGTACTGCCTTAATATCAAAGAAGAGGTAGGGAGACCACTCTCGTTGCGATTCGAAAACGTTGATGAATTCCAAGAAAAGTTGAGTTGGTTTTTTTTCTCCAAAAAAACTATTCAAAGTGACGCCTAGACTGTCGCAAAAATTAAAAGAAAAGGGGGAACAATAAATGGTTAACCGGCAGGACCGGGCGAATGAGGGGAATCGCGCTTTTTATTGTCGTGGCTTTCGTATTTGCTCTTGCTTATCTTGGCCGGTAGTCTGCTTCGACTCCCTCTGTATTTATACTACTCCCGTCCTCTTTGATTCTCTCTCCATGTTGTCTTGCACTATCACAAAATCCATGTAGGAGAGGATGAACTCTTCTTTGACCTCTGAAAATATTAAATGCTACCGTTTCGTGCATTTTAATAATTTTGTTGAGATGCATTTACTTACTACAGTAAGCATGTAAGACGTCACCGTCAAATGCTATTTTCCCACAATTTGGGATGTTCAGGTAATTAGGGCGTTGTGGTTCCAGGAACACCGATGACCCCCGATCCTCTAGAGAGCGGGCGGCCGGCGGTGGCTTTATTGCAAATGTGAGGGTGTGTCTTGACATGCCCCTTTTTTCTGCAGTTTGCTTTGCTTTGCCCAAAAAGGTGATTTGGCGTGCTATGAGTGGCGCCTACGTTTTAATTTTTGAGTTTAAGAAAAGCAAGGGCGTAAGAAGCATACGGTGTTTGTTAAGAATTTAAAAGTATTCCTGGCAAAACCGGGCAAGGCAAGCAAAAACCAGCCTGTTGAGACACACCCTGAGGGCCAGTCCTAACAGGCGCTTTTCTTTTTTTTTTTTTTTTCTTCAACCAGTTGCGGTCACGCTATTGGCCGGGTCATTTCATTAAATTAATCGCACGCCACAACGAATGCTACACAGAACCACTGTAATGCTTGGTAATTCTGCAAACTGGTCGAAATCCATTGGCTAAAGGAAGTACCAGTCCACACTCAGTCCATATGCACACTACTAAAATTCCATGGACTCTGTGGTAAAAGGGAGTGCCCCCTGGCCAGGAGACAGGTGGGGGGGGGGGGGGGTGTGCACAGTATATGTAGTAGCGAAATCCAACAGACTCGATGCGGTGCAGTGGCACTTGCAGTACAATGAAAGGGTGGAATTAAATCCAAATACGAGCACATGCAGATCAAAACATTGGTTCTCTCAACGTTACACTCTGTTTAGGAAACGGAGCACCACCGGACGGCAGAAGGGTACCCAGAGTTCAGCTTTTTGAAATCAAATGCCTCCTTGGCATCGATCATGAAATGGAGAGAAGCCGGGGAGGCTGCTCTCTAGTTCATGATCGATGATGAAGTGGCTTCGCCGAAATCCCTTTCCTGTGAACCACCCCGCCCTCGCTCCCTCCCCCCCGCCACCAACCCCCCTTCCCCCCCAAATATGACCACGTCCCCTCCTCCCCGCCACCCCCCTTCCCCTCAATATCCCCACGTCCCCTCCCCGCCACCCCCCCTTCCCCCCCAAAATCCCCACGTCCCCTCCTCCCCGCCACCCCTACCTCGCGCCCGACCACCACGCCCCATCACCATCTTCCTCACCTCCTCAGTACCGTGACCAACACACATCCTCCGACATGCTATTGTCCCCGCTACCGCGTCATCCTCCTCACATCGACACCGACACAGTCTCTCCCCGCACCCTCCATCCCTTCCATATCTTTCGTTTCATATCTCAATCCAGCCCAGTTTTGGTCATGCACATCGAGGGACCTCATTATAGCAACACGTCGTCCAGCTTTGCTTTTGTCGAGCTACAGGGAGTCAGACTGGGCCATGTGCATGCGCGAGGAGGCGTTGCTGTACCTTCCATGCTGCATGGATCTGCAGACCGTCCAGAATCTGTTCCATTTCTGAGGAGTGGAACTTTGGGATGGCATTACAGTAAAAACTACAGCAATGTGCTTCCGATTTTAGTGAAGAACTCAATAAAAACGGGGCGAGGGAAAGGAAAAACGAGAAAAAAGTCCTTTGTTAGGACTGGCCCTGAGTAGCGTGCCCTAATGGCTGTGCCTTATCGTGTGTGCTTTGCTTACTTGACTCTGGATGGAACCACAGGCATGTTCCAAAAATTTGGCACCCCCCTTTACAAATAGTAGTCCTACAGTAGTACAACTTGCCGTGGCACGACCACTGTACACGTGGACTGCATCTGCATCCCGACTCATCTTGCATCCTCGCCAACCTCGTTCTGTAATCTACTGTAGCGCACAATGTATCCGCGCCCGCCCTCACCACCCTCGCAATGGCGCAACCTTGTTCTGTAATCTGCTGTAAAGCGTTGCCCAAGGTTCTCTACCCCGAGCCCGCGCCTCTGCTCCGTCACAGCGTGACCACTACAGCCACAGGGTGCAGACTCGTGCGGAGAGATTCAGCTGAATCTCTCCGCACGAGTCTGCGTCTCACCTTCACCCAGCTCTGTCCCTCGGCCCACTGCGCGCCAATCTCCGCCGCGCGCATCTTCCACTCATGGCCCCGCCGTCCCCGCGCGCGCGCGAGCTGGCGCGCGCGGCGTACGGGGACTTGCCCGACGCGGCGGCCGCCGCACGCGCGGACGAAGCCCACGCGCGGCGCAGCCTAGGTTTGTTGTCCGCGTCCAGTGGCGCTTGCGACGTGGCGACGTGTACCG